>NC_088878.1:31007923-31028714 GCF_032884065.1 Artemia franciscana | reverse complement strand
CAGCATGACTGAGATACCAAGAACAACGGTTTTAGGCTGCATGTATAAGCGTCTAAGGAACTTGGTGCCAGGTGTTCATTACCAAGCAAGACTAATTGAGAAATGGCTGTTTCTGCGACTTAGTAACATCACATAAATGTAAAAATAAATGATTTGCTAAAAATTTTGAGACAAAATGGCCAAAAAGCAAGTTAGCGGCCTGCGGCTTCCCAGAGTTAAAAATAATTTTAAGAGAAGAGAACTATGGTTTTAGACTTTTTACTCTAAGGTTAATAATTAAGATGTGCCTGAGTCATCAAACACTTCTAGCCCTTGGTTTTATAGATCATGACCAAGTGTCTGGTTCAGCTAATAGAAGAGCTTTAGCGAAGGTCTTATCCTTTTATGGTATACCAGACAAAAACATTAAAATGATTAGTGGTATGTGCGAGAATAGCACCGCTGCGGTTGAGGTGGGAAATTAGGCTAGCAGCTGGTTTTGTATTCAGTCAAGAGTTAGGCAGTGTGTGTTCTATCCCATTTATAAGGATAATTTTGATGGAATTTGTCTTAAGGAGCGAAGGAAAGACAAAGGGAGAACATGGAGTCAAATGGGAAAACAAAACTCCCTTGGACATAGATTATGCTGATGATTTAACTATCCTAGACGAAAGTGTGAGGAAAATGTATGAGCTTTTAGAGGATTTACGAGTTGAGGTTACTAGAATAGATGGGGAAAATTAATATTTAGAAGACTAACTCTCTAGGGCTAAGAATAAGTGAACATGAAAAGGTGACATTGGGTAGCAATAAAGATTGATCAAGTGGACAGCTTCACTAGCTGTGGTGCATTGAGGATGCTAAAAATAGAACAACGAAGGCCCAGGTTTTTTTTTTTCAAAGTTGACAAAAGTTTGGCAGAATAAGAAGATAAGCCTGGAAGCCTTGGAAGCTACATAAGCCTTTACATAAGCTACATAAGCCTTGAAGCTACATAAGCTACATAAGCTACATAAGCTATGTATAGGCTATACATAAGCTATGTATAGGCTATACAAGCTACATAAGCTACATAAGCCATTGAAGCTACATAAGCTACATAAGCCTTGGAAGCTACATAACCTTGGAAGCTGCATTGATTACAGGGGTCAAAGATGGTTCTGAAGCATGGGTGCTCCGAGAAACGGTGAAAGATTTGCTAGATGTTTTCCAGAGAAATTATCTACGGATAGTTTTGGGTACACGACTGACTGACCGTATTTAAAAAAGCGAGCTTTATGAAAAATGTGGCACAATCCTGCTCACTAGGGCTACAATAAGAGAAATCTTGAGATGGCTAGGGTACGTTTAGCGGTTGAAGGGTGACAGCCAAGGGCATTCTTATTGGGAAGACAATAGGGGTCCAAACCCGGATAGTCAAGAGGCATGAGATATATGACATTTTTTTTCAACATTATTGGGGGAGGTGAATAGATACACCCCCACACCAACTTGCCCCCCCTCCCCCCAAAAAAAGACTCCCTGGTGACAGCTTGCCAAAGATAGTCCTTTCTGGCCAACCGTCTCGGGCTAACCAGAAAACAAGTCGTACTCAGTTGGGGTGGGAGGATGTCATAAGGAAAGATTTAAGGGAAAGAGCTTTCTAGGAGGGTGTAAAGAGAGAGGCATTGAATAGATAGGGATCGAGAAGGAGCGGACGTTCCTGTGTTGGGAGTATGTGGCTTGGTGCTGCGGTGTGATGTCGGCAATAGTAGTAGTAGCAGTAGTAGATAACTAGAAGCTAATGAAGCTGTGTTTTTACTGTCAAAACAGTTTAAGAACTGAACGTTTTTCCCTAGTTGTATTATATAAACTCCTAGAAAATACAATAAAAAGGCAAAATAAATATAAATAAAAAAAATACTGACAGAATATTAATTCTCATCAGACTTTTGCAGTATAAATGACCAACATTCATCCTGGAAGCAGAGTCCTTCACAAAGTGTCTCTCATCCTCCTTCCCTCTCTTATTTTATTTCGGGTTTGGGTTTTAGTTGCTGTCCGTAAGCTACTTTTTCAGTAGTAATTACTCCTTTCGAGTCATTAAATAAAACAAGTTTTTCAACTGAAAATATAAAGAAACATTAAAACTTAGAACGAACAGAATTAGGACAAAAAGAATTGGGACAAAATTTAAACTTAGGAGTGAAGAGCCAGGTGTTGAGGAGGAGGCAGCCCCATTCATATACGTAATAATCTCTGCTGGTTTTAAGTTTTAGTGCTGTTTCATACCTTCATACGAAAAAACTTGTTTTTCTATTTAATTTCTAATATTTTTTTTAATAAGGCCAGGAAATGTGGGCCCACATTCACCGAGAAATACACCTCCAATGAGAGTACCAATGAAATATTCACTAGACTATTCAATACCAGCAAAAATTTACCCCGGACAATTATCCTCAACAACTCCATGCGTAAAACTAAGCCGGAAAATAGAAAGCAAGACATATACAAAAATTCTTGCAAATTCCACCAGTGTATAATTTCCCGGACAACTATCTCCTGAAGAACTTTCCTCATCATGGAAAATTCCCCTGTGAAACAAAAAAAGAAGAAATTTCACCCCCGCCAAAAATGTATGCATACTTTCCAATAACAAATACTATGCGTAAACAATTTGCAAATTATGTAACTTGAAGATCTTTCACCTGGGGCTGTGGAGGGGCCGGGGTCATATTACATCCAAAGACATTGTTATTGGGCCTTTCAACTATGATGATCCAAATGGCTATCTCAGAATTTTTGATCGGAAGATTTTTTGGGAAAATGAGTGGGGGAGGGGGCCTATTTGACCTTGAATTTCTTTGGTCACTTGAAAAGGGTGCTAGAACTCTTAAGTTCCGTTCTAAAGAGCCCTTTCATAATATTCAAGGACCACTGGATATACAAGATGACCAATGGGAATATAAGCAAAAAAAAATAAATAAATAAACACGCATTCGCTATTTTTCTTCTGGCAAAAAAAAAACAACAAAACTCTACATTCTTGCAGATAGGAGCTTGAAACCTCTAAAGTAGAGTTTTCTGAGACGCTGAATCTATTGGTGTATCTTTCATTATTATTCTATCACTTTTGGGGGGTGTTTTCCCCTTTTTTCGAAAATAATGTAAATTTTCTCAGGCTCGTAGCTGTTCCTTGGTAAGACTAAACTTAATGAAACTTATATATTTGAAATCAGCATAATAAGGCATTTTTTTTATTTATCTATTGGTATAAAAAATCAGTGTTTTAAAGTTTCGGTTACTAGTGAGCCGGGTCGCTCCTTACTTATAGTTCATTATTACAAACTGTTTAATATTTCTTTCTTGTTTTTTTTTTTTTTTTACTTGGAAAATATATCCTATATCTTATATTTCTCATACCTAATGGTGCAATGATATATGTAAAGTCACAATGAACGATTTGAGTAGGTTGCTTTCACTTGTAGAAAATGTAAATATGACAGGTACATTTTGTATAACATTACTAATTTTTTTGGCAAAAATAACAGCAACAATCTCAGACAGTCCATCATCAAGTACCTTTTTATTGACCTAGCTCTTCCGCTCGAATAATCTCAATTTCGTTTTCAAATTAACTTTCTTTTCTGTAGAGTGGATAGAGGGTCATTCAACTTTTCCAAGAGTTTAAAATTAGGACCATATTGTCAATAGAAAAACTCCATGGGTATAGATTTTATTCGTATGATTTTTGTGACGATTGCTCTCCGCTTTGTAAACTTAACGCTTTCCCTCAGCTAAAATGTGTTTTCAGAAGAGAAAGAAAGTTGTAAGCCTATTTGCTCTCTAAGCTTTTAAAACTCCATTATAAATTATATTTATGAAAGAAATACTCGTAGATCTTGGAATAATCTAGAATGTATTTTTTTCCTTTTGAAGTTTATGTTTTGAGAGTTAAGTCTCTTGCTTTACTGCGTCCTGCGCAGTGGCATATTTTCACATGAGACTAAGAGAATTAACACGCACACTTCCATACGTAACTATACACTTACGATATTTACACTGTCTTCTGTATATAAGTCTATAGGGGCTCAACCATAGTGGAAACGAGTCAAAATTATGTCTCACTGTGGTTGCAATCTTGTAACGCAGTACAGACAATGTCAATTTCGTAAGAACTTTCAGATTCGACTTTTAGGCCTGACTTCGAAATCCTAAAAAAAAACTAAATTCGACATGAGAAAAATAGAAAGGAGAAAGGAAGTAAGAAAAAGAAACGAGAGATATTGATCATGATATGAACGCTCCAATGTACAAAAACTAACATTCACAATTTATTGTGAACGGTGTTTTTTCCTTTATAACATGTAACCTTCCAACATAATTTAGGATTGCCCCTTTATTATACATCAAAATACATCAAATGCACTTACTTAAATTTTATAAATTAAATTTTAAATAAAATAATTCACAATAAACTATAAATATTATTATTTATTTTTGGGAGTTTTCATATCACGCTAATTTTAGACTCTAGTTAGTTTTATATAATTATATGTGGTATTTATAATATATACATATTGCGTTATGAAAATAGAATATAGGTTTTAGTGGCCGTGGGAGCTGATGTCCACATAGCTACCCATCTCTAGCTACGCCTATGATAGTCTATCTTTTATAATAATGTTAATACTTAAGTCACGTCGATTGAGAAAGCCTTTTACTAGCTGAGGTCCTTATAAACCTAATTCCCCCTCTTTGTTTGTCCCAGATCTTGACCAGTTTTTAAGTCAGGTACTTTCAGTTTGATGTACGGTAAAGTGTAACCTAGAGTACCTGGTCAGTCAGCTAGAAAAATAAAATTTTTATTAAAATAATAGGCACTGCCTAGAAGACACAATCAGCAGTCGCAAATCCACCATGAGAAAACTATTGTTACCCACCCTAATCGTACGTAAGCAATAGAAAGAGAGAAAATTAATCTCTCTTTTCTTATTGCTGAGAGAAAATCAGCGTTGTATGAATTCTTTTCTGCCCAGCCCAATTTCTATTGGGTTAACTCTTATTAAACTATTGTTTACTATTGTTTACAATAATTATACTATTGTTTAACGAAGATTTGACTAAATAATCCTGCATTTGACTGAATAATAAGTCAATATAAATTTAGTCAATATGAATTTGACTAAATAATAAGCATAGCCTATTATTTTGATAAAAAATTTATTGAAACTAAATATGCATTTGTTCAGGAGTTTCTAATATGAAACTGATGGTAACAATTTTTAGTATAAAAAAATAAACTGATGAAAATGTCAATGAATGTCAAATGTCAATTAAAAAATGTCAAAAATAATTAATCCTTGTCAAATATTTTACTTACAATCCGATGTTTGAAGTGTCAAGCAGGATTGGAAAAGCAGGAAGCTACAAACCAATTTACAATTATTAGTACAGACAATTAAACAACAATAAATTGTGCATTTATTAAGCTGGTAGCACACATCATATCTTAGTTAAGTCTGGGCATGATTTGAAAAATAATGAGAAATTGAAATAAAAAATATCTTTATTCAGTTGAAAGTGAGGAGCAACACATACACATATAGATATATATCTCACATATACAGGAAATATCTGTAGTCTGTTGTATGGCAAAATGTTGTTTTTTGATGTGGAATTATTTTTGTTCGTATTTTAGAATGTAATTACGATATGCTGTTTCTTTTTTTCTTTTTTTCAATGTACTCCATCACTTCATTATTTTTATTATGGGTTATAAATAAATACATATATAATTTACAATATAAATTATAACCATTTGTGTAAAAGCATTTGATGTCGCAAAATTTAGTTCGCCTCAGATGTGATTTAATTTAACATAATTTATAGAAAAGTGAAATAAAATCTACATTTTTGTTTTAAATACATAGTGCTGTCCTCTCATCTATTAAATGACCTCGAGAATTCTCAGAAAATTCCAAAATTTCAGATTCTGAAAAAAACCCTTAAGTATTCTTTGCTTCTACTAGGGTTTACTGGAGCTTAAAGGGACCCTTGGCATACACCATTTCAGTATCCTTTTTTCAGTTAAAGGATATTTTGGTCCAGCTCTGAGCGTCTTATCCAATCAATATCCTGCGCTTATCTTTTTGTCTTTCATCCTATTGGCCAAGGACTCTCTTGTAGAATGAAACACAAGAACAACATTAAATACTTAACATCAAGACAAACAGAGTAATTCACGAGGATAAAGGATAATGATACACAAGATCTACAAAAAAACAGATTATCTGAAAATAATAAATAAAAACAACATGTTATGAATTTATTTTTTTTCAATTAGCCCCGAGCCATGTGAGATTTGCATTCCCCTTTTTATCTAACTGATTATAAACAATTAATAACTATGTAATAAAAGGGAGGGAAGTTTATCTCAAAGAATCAAACGAAAATAAATTTCAATAAAATCTTTGGATTTTAAGTTACTTGTCCCTCACTATAATGTCTCTTGACAATAGACACAGTTCTTGCTCATTTAGTTCAATTTCCTTTTAAAAATTGTGACAAAACCCAGACAATAATCACTTTTGTAGGATCGTAGATCTTGGGGGAGAAACGGGAAACATGTGACTCGAGTCGGTCACAGGTTTTAACCATAGCTAGATAAACAAGAAAGTGGATTACAGTGTAAAAATATGGACAATTGTTGTCAGTTAACGGTAAAAGCTAATAAAGGTACATTGGCATGACTTTGGCGGGCTCGAAGCCTTTTATTTTCGGAGTGTATCAAGCTATGGAGTTATAAAAAGTAAAGGTAAAGGATACGGCATTAGACTTTAACAGTCCCTACCGGCGGTGCTGATCTCCGTTTCATGGCCCTTCAGCAGGAAGTGCAATGGGAAGTGCCAGGAAGTACTCCGTTTTAATACCTAGAAGTTGATAGAACTGTCAGTTTCAGCCACATATTTTTACTGTGCAGCTGGCCAATAGAATGGATAATAGAATGGGCGGGGTCACGGTGTAAACATAGCTAGATAAACATTAAAGGTGGATTACAGTGTGAAAATATGGACAGTTGTTGTCAGTTAAAGGTAAAAGCTAATAAAGATACACCATTCGCGTGGCTTTGGCGGGCTCGAAGCCTTGTATTTCCAGAGTATAGCAAGTTATGGAGGTATACTCCGTTTTAATACCTAGAAATTAAAACGTCAGGAGCGAAAACAGTGACAAAAAGGCCCAGTAAGCCGATGCCAATGGGGTTGGGATTGAATATCTCTGAGTGGAGGTTATTTCTCAGGTTGTAGATCAACTTTACATTTTTTTCTACAGAGTGGATAAAAGTACAATATGAGGGCCAAGGCCTAGGAGCTATAAGGTCTTTGCCATGCTTACAGTCAAGGTCTTTGCCAAGCACACGGTCAACATGTATTCCAAAACAAACGGTCTGTCTTCCATAACGCAGATACACTTGGGGACAACCAGGCCTGTCACAACCAGACCATCACTAAGTCAGCCCTCACCAACAGAAGCAGTTTTGGCAGGTGTTAGATCATAAAGATCTATAGTATTAGCTACTATATCCTTTATTTTATTGACAACTACAAATAAGAGAACAGTAAAAATTTGAAAGAATCATTTTTCTTAATTTATATTATAGTGGGATGGATTTGTACAAGGATTAGATCTAGAGCCGAAAAATTACTTTTGTTCTGGTAGATTTTGCCCAAATTGCCTTGCTGGAGCCTACCAGGATATGGAGGATGGAGCGAAAGAGCCAATCTAAATAAAGCCTAGTAAAACCAGGTGGCCTATGCTGGCTGTATTTCCCACTTAAGGCCTGCTCCTGGCATAACTGTCAGACTTGCTTGTGGCGAAGTAATATTAATTATGTGAAGTTATAAATATAAGCAATGAGTTAAGACAAATGTAACCTATACGGTTAATAATCAAAAAGTAGAATAAGCGGAAGACAAGAAGTAATAAATTCCCATCCTATGTTAGGGCGGGTGAGGCTAAAAGAAAGGACCAAAAGGAAGCTGGAACTGATTTAGAGAGGGAATAGATTGGGCTGAATGAGGAGTGTGCGCAGCTTTTATGGTCGTCAGTGCAGCAGTGAGTTGTTTACATCAGTAGTAGTCATGGGTTCCAAGTATTGATAACAGGTAATCAAGCACTTTTAATAATAATAATCAGAATTTTCTGCTCGAAATTTCATTCCGAGTCTTCTTAAGATTAAAAATATACTGATTAATATTTTCTGATTTTCATATTTATTTTTTTATTTGTTTCTGTGTAGCAACTAAAGAAAAGAGAAAAAAGTTCAAAGCCATATGTTTACACTCTGTTGAGTCAAACTCTTTAGCCCTCGATCTAATTTGCATATGCCGAGTATTATGCAGGCCAACTGTCAGTGTAGGAAACAAAGATCAATATATCTTAGTCTTTTTGGGGTTCGCTTCAAAAGTCATCTCTGAGAGATAAAAGTAGTTCATCCCTTTTGATTGACAGAGCAAACACTGGTTTGAAAGACCTAGGGAACTTAATCTAAGTGGAATATGTAAATGATGTGTAAGTTGACCTGGGGAAAATGTAATAAATAGAAGAGGGGTAAGTCTATGAATTTTTTTCCATCCAAGAGAAAGTTCACGTATAAAATATTAGCTACAAAACATAATTTGAGTGCCGTTATTATTTCTCTGTTGTTATTTCGCTTGGATATACACCTTGAATATCAAACAGTTCGGGTCACTCCAGACTGTAAGTATGGAGTGACCCGGCTCAATAGGAACCGAAACTCTAGAAACCAGAAATTCAATTTCAATAGATAAATCAAAAAAATTGGAGGGCAACTAGGCTCCCGCCCACGCTCATTTTTTTCCCAAAGTTACCTGATAAAAATCTGAGACAGCCCTTTTGTTCAGCATAATCGAAAATATAATAACTATGTTTATGAAGATGACTTAATCCCCCACAATCCCTGGGGGAAGGGCTGCAAGTCATAAATTTTACCCATTGATTACAAATAGTGTTGTTTATTTGGAAGCATACAGACGTTTTCAGGAGGGACTTTTTCTTGCAGGGGGGCCAGGGGAGAGATTTACATGGGAGGATTTTGCCATGGAAGATGTTTTCATATGGAAACTACCATTAACTACCATTTCTAAAACTAAAAATTCAATGTAGAAACAAAGGAACTTGTTTTTTTAGAGTCAAAAAATTAAAATCTCCTTCAAAGAATCCTACTGAAAACATTAGATTACAACCTAAGATCACATTAACAACAACAAAAACATTACCACCTAACATTAGCAACTTCGTTTCTAGCTAAAAATTATCTTCTAAAAATAGTGACTTTTCGTCCCAAAACTAAACCAAAACTACTACTATTACTGCTATAAACACTTATTTCCACCAATGAATACTTCTAGCGCTACCTAAGCCTACTATAATCAATTTAAATTTTTAGCTAGAATAAACCAAAAAATCAATAGCTAAAATAACCATTTACTGAAAAAAATCATTCTGCATTTTTTTGTGTATGTGACATTTTGTTTTGTGACTTAAAAAATATTAAGTGTCTTTATAAAGTTTTTGAAATATATATTTGGGACAAAAAAGTCGAATGGTTTAATTATTTACATTGGAGGAAGAGGCAATCCCAAACCTTAGCAAAATATCCATTCCTACTAATTTAAAGTTGAAATATCTTTTTCCTCTGTTATTACGTTACAGTTGTAACGGTTCTATTTCAACCTAACCACCATGCGACAGAACCATAAGAAACTGAACCACTGTAACTGAATAACCGTGCAACTGAATCATCGGGCAACTGAGCCCCCACGCATCTGAATTCCCGTGCAATTGAACCCTCATGTAACTGAATCTTCATGAAGCTGATCCTATTTGACTCAACCGTTGTGCACCTCAACCCTCGCAAAACTCAACCCCATTTAACTAAACCCCGTGTTGAACCTCTGTGAAACTGAGCCTTCATGCAGTTGAACCACCGTGCAAATGACCCCTCGGGCAACCCAACCAACGTGCTTACATTGAGTAAAGCACAAGTTAGATTCTTTACATGTTCAACCTACTTGGAAGTGCTTGCTTTATAAAATAATGATATTAAGTGACTGTCAGGATAATTTATAAGAAAAACAACTCTGTCTTGTTATCACAAAACAAAGAAAAATTGAATGTCACAAACCCTTAAACCCAGATTTGTTTCTCCTTTTTATATTTTTTTAAAGGGGGTTCCCTTCACCTTGTCATTGTCTACAGGTATCTGCGTTTATCCCCTCCTTGCAAAATCCCTTTTCCCACGGGAAACCCTCTCCTGGAAAATACACCCTCGTGGAAAATATGGTTTCCCAAACTTGAAAATTTTATTTGAGTTGTGTTATTTTTTAGTTTAGTTGAGAACTACTAAGGAAAACGGTAAAGAGGACTTTATGTGTAAGTCTTGCCCCTCCTCCCCCATGCAAAAATTTTCCTTCTCATGGAAAATCGTCCAGATTCTCCCTTCCCGTTAGGAAAAATCCCACGCGAAAAATGTTTGAATGTTTTCAATAACAAATACTATCTGTTAGCAATGGACAAATTACAAACTTGAAAAGGCACTTAAACAACTGTAAGGGGTCTTCGAGAGAGAGAAAGAGAGAGAGGAGAGAGAGAGAGAGAGAGAGAGGAGAGAGAGAGAGAGAGAGAGAGGAGAGAGAGAGAGAGAGAGAGAGAGAGAGAGAGAGAGAGAGAGAGAGAGAGAGAGAGAGAGAGAGAGAGACTTCAAAGCGGACATTTTAGTGGGCTCCATTGCAAATAAACCACCGTGTTACTGAACACCAAGCACCTGAACGGGTAATATATTGCCTCGTACAAACCACCCCCCTCCCTGGAAAACATCTCCTACTGAAATATATTTCCCCCGAAAAATATCCCTTGCGGTTGGTTGGTATCCAATCACTTTCAACTTACAAAAAAAGACTAGAACTGTCTGGGAATTATAAAACAATTTATGCCTCCATCCTCCTCTCGTGTCTCCCTTGGAGCTGATTCTGTATTTATCTGAAGGCTCAATGAGAGCTGAGATTTTTGGCATTAAAATTCACCCTTTGAGGTATCTATCCCTTGCTATAAAAAAAAAAAAAAAATCAGAGAACCCCGATGCAGAGGTTTAAGTACCTTTTTTTTGTAATTTGTCCATTGCTTACAGACAGTGTTTGTTATTGGTAAACATACAACTTTTTTGCCTCGGAGGTTTCTGAAGGGGGGAGTTGCTGGACTATTTTCCATGAAAGGAGCATTCTTTTTCATGGAGGGGGGGGGGCATCAGTATAAATTCCTCTTTTCCACCTTCCTTGTCACTTCTCAGCTAAGTAAAAAAATAGCGGAACTCGAATAAAATATTCAATTTGGAAAACCATATTTTCCAAGAGGGGGTATTTTACATGGGAGGATATTCCCTTTAGACGCCAAAATCTGTAGACAATGACAGGGCGAGAGAACTCTTTCCCCTTAACGTACATAAAAAGGAGAAATAAATCTGCTTTGAGACTTTGTAGCGTATGATTTTTTTGTTTTTATGGCATCAAAACAGAGCCATCTTTATTAATTTTCTTGACAGTCATTTATATCATGACTTTAAAATGGAAACAATTCCAACAAGGGTTGAAAATAAATTGTCCAACTTGTGTTTAACCCATTGTTATGCTGGGTGAGTTGCACGAGAGTTCAGTAATACGTGGTTCAGTTGCATGGTGGTTTAGTTGGACGGTGGTTCAATTGCACCGTGGTACAGATGCACAGGGGTTCAGTTGCCCGGTGATTCACTCAAACTAGGGCTCAATTGCATGGATGTTCAATTATACAGTGGTTCAGTTGCACTTTGATTCAGTTGTAGGGTGGTTCAGTTACACGGTGGTTCAGGTACAGGGGTTCAGTTACTTCTGGTTCAGTTACTCGGTTGTTCAGGTACACACAAACCATTTTAATGCCAAAACATATCAGCTCTCATTGAGCCTTCAGAAAAATACAGAATCAGCTTTAAGGGAGAAACAAGAGGAGGGTGGGGCAGGAATTGTTTTATAATCCCCAGGAAGTTATAATCATTTTTTATAAGCCGAAAGTGATTGGAGACCAACCAGTCACAAGGGCTATTTTTCTGGTGGGGATTTTCTATGGTAGGTATTTTCCGGGGGGACTACTTTCTGCGAAGTGGTATTTCCCGGGTAGTATTTTCCGAAGGGGGGTTTTTCACGGGGGGAGGGGGGTTCACGCCACCTCTTACTATCTACACACTATAATGGTTTTAACACTTTGCTTATTTTGTTGTTTCCATTTAGTGATATTTTCTACACTCGTAGTTGGTTATTGTTTGGTTTGAAAAAGGTTAATACCTGCTTTAGTGGAGAGACGACACAAAAGCTATTTTCACTATGTATTTAGAAACTTTTGGTTTGAATTTTTTCTTAGACAAATCAGACCTTTTCTGAACGTTGAGTGATAAAAATCTGTGTTGAAAATTTCCAAACTTTGAGAATTTAGATAACAAAAAAGTCCCCTGACTTCAGACTGATATTAGGACCAGTGTATGGATTTCTAGTTGCTGTGGCAAACATTTCCACATAGGCTTTATAATTTCATGCTGATGAGCAAAAAATTTAGTTTTTTGCAACAATAGTTGCAAAAACTTGGAAAATTAAAAACCCAAAAATCAATTTTCCTTCTGAATTAGTTGTTTTCGTCACAATTCCCTAGGTTCAGTTTACTCACACTGATAGTTAATTAATCAAAGAAAATCAACTTTTGGTCCATTTCTGGGTGTCAAAAATCAATAGAACCGAAATTAATCTAAAACTTTGTAGTTAATACATTACGTGTGCTTTCTTAAAATTAATTAAAAATATTATTCCTGAAACAAAATTTTCAACATAAAGTAAAGAGCCAATATTAAACCTAAGACTAGCGGAAATAAATTCTTATAATAATCCAAATCAAAATGACCAGAAATTACTACACAAAAATAAATGAAGCCCAAAACGGACAGGGAATAAAACAAACAATAATAGAATTTTTTTTGGGAAAACAGAAAACATGGGGCTACAGAGTTACACGCTAAACCCCTGTTCTAACAAATTCCAATTTAACTGAAGACTCCTTTAACCCAACCCTCGTTGAAATCGAGTCCTGTTTCACTGAACTGAAGCCAAATTGGCTTATTCATAGGTATTGAATGCCTTAAAAATAAGTTTGAACTAAAGCTGATTAAAAGCTTTCTCGCTTCGTATGCAGTTTTTAACTTATATTACTCATCAGTGTAACATATAAACCCCCAAAATTAAACGAAACTTAGTCAAAAGATCATATAACATGGCCTTTGTGGTTGAAAGAATCACGCAGAATTTGATGATATGAATTAAAGTCATGACCCAGGGGTATATAAGGGTTTAATGGAAGGGGTGGTTGCGTGATCTTTTGAAGAGGCTCATTTGATTGGAAAAGTTCTAGTTCCGGTTCCCTTATAAGAGTCAAAAGTGATGGAGAGAAACTAGACCTTCCTCTCCCATACATGCCCTTTTTCTGCAACGTATTCAATTGAAATTGTGAGATAACCAATTTGTTATTTATATTCCAAAAATCATATAACAAAAAGTTTGACTTTTTGTGTTGAGGGCATGGCAGCCCCAGTCATGTAAGTTATATTTTCTGTTCGCTTTAAGTTTTCATTTTGCTTTTTACTTTAAGTTGAAAAAAAAATTTCAAATGAAAGTGTCTTAAAATTAAATTTTTGGTTGTTTTTAAATAATGCCAGAAAATCCGACTCCCCTTCCATGGAAGATTTTTTCTCCCTGCAGACAATCCCTCAATGAAAAGTTACTACTGCATAAATATCCTCCCGTCAGGAAAATTCCTGGGGAGGGAGGGTTCTAGCTGAACCCTCCCCCCCCAAAAAAAAATTCTTGCAGACGGTTCTAGGTGAAATATTTTTCTAGCGCACTCTCGTTTGAACAAGAATTTTCAAGTGCTGATATTAATTCTTTAAAGTTTTAATAATTTTATAATTATTAAAATAAAAAAGTGAAAAATTAAAAAACATATTTCGTTCTCAGTAAAGCACAAAAAATGTTCTGGTCTTGAAAGAGCATAGGGGCCATCAACCCTACTCACGTCAAATTTTGCTTGTTTTATGTTTGATACGGCTCTATGTCAATAGTGATTGTCTTTGCTTCAAGTTTTTGCTTATGATTGTCCTGAACTACTGAAGCATTTGCAGTTATTGTTTCAGATGTGTTTGGCACAGTCCATTGCGCCGGATAGTTTTTATTGCGGTTGTATATATCTCATAGTTAATATGGGTAAGGACCCCAGTGCTTGCTCTAATTACCGTCCCATCAAAGGGTCTTGTTTTGTTCAAAAGCTATTTGAATATGGACTGCTACTGGCCATTAACTCCAAGTGCAATTTTAGGCCCTTCCAGCTTGGTTTTAGAAAAGGTATGGGCTGCGTTCAAGCTCACCATATTGTGGGTCGGCTAATGAAACAAGCTGTTGCTCAAAAAAGTCCCCTGTATTGTTTGACTGTTGACATATCTAGTGCTTTTGAAACTGTAATTCATTCAAATGCTTTGTTTTCTCTATCAGTAACAGGTGTTAATCTTTCTATTGTTTCCATGCTTAAGTATTGGTATGCTAATTCTTCAGTTAGGGTGAAGTGGGATAGTACTGTAGGGGAGTGTATTCGTGTTAAAAAGGCGTTAGGCAAGGTACCATGTTATCCCTTAACATATTTAAGTGTGTTTTAGCTTCGCGTCTCCGACATCTTCAACCGTGGTTCATTTACAGGCACACCGTTGTAAAATTGGCAGATACCTTTTGTAGAGGCAGGAGGTGGATTGCAACAGTAAACCCAAATGTCGGTTATTTTGACTGCTCATCAACATTATTTTTAAGGTATGATGTAATGTATGGAGTAACACAAGCAGAAAGCTTGCATGGATTCAATGAAGCTACGCTAGCTGATGGGTTAACTGAAGAAGATAGAAACAGGGCTGTAAGAACGTTTGTCAGGAATGTTTTCGAGTCAAATATAGACGCCATATCTGCTGCAATTATTAATGAATATACCAACTGGAAAAGCCTAACCTATGGTAGGTGTGTGATATTTTAAGCATTGGTCAATATTTATCAATATTTAAAGTACAAACGATAGATAAAAGGAATACTGATTGTTGAAACTGGTTAAGTTTAAACTTACACAATCATATATATTTGAAAATTGGAGAAAATCAGGATTTCAAACTTTTATGAAAAGGCCTTTTATTTGGTATACTTCAAACTTTTGTTGGGTATTTTATTTTGGTAGTAGCTGGAGCAAATTAAAAAATGTCTTAGCTGAAAACAAATAGCACAGAACAGTTTGGAAATAGCTCTCTTCTAACGGTGTATTGGGGCTAGATCGACAAAATTAGTTTGCTTATTCTTTTTTACGGTCAGTATGGCAGCAATGGCAAAAATGTCGTTCTGCCCTAAAAACTTCATAAATTTGAAGCAATCAAAACAAAATTTTTTGAAAATCATGGTTTTTGTTTGCGAATAAGCCAAAGATCACTCCAGGACGGAACTTATTGTTGTTTTGACATCCTTGACACTTTGAAGGAGATTAAGTAAAAAAAAAAAAATAACTTGCTGAAAATAATTACATTGTGCCAAAAGTTTTATAGAGCTAAAGTTAAACTATTTAAAAAAAATTTCAACTGAGCCATGAATTTTAAAAGAAATGGATGCCGAGGAGTCGCCGCCTCTCAGAAATTATGTATACCAGGTGGCACGGGCAAGTTTGGTGAAACTTCTCCAGCTTCTCAGGGACTGTGTCAAGCATTTTTAGGGGCTGTGCCAAGTGTGGTTGAACATTTCCCAGCGTGGTAGATTTTTGGGGACCACTTGGCAGTTACCAGATGTGCACCAGGTGGTGAGAAGTCAGCACCTCCTCGATGGATGCATTTTTAAAATAGATCAATTATTTTGAAAGCTTATAAATTGAACTTCCATGTTTTCTAGTCCAACAAAATAATCAACTCTTTCTTAACTTTTGTGTGTGAATTTCCAAATTAATTGATAACTCCCAGGCGATAAAACTCAAGGATCTGGTGCTCTGCTTAGTTAAATTTTTCACGGAAAATCAAGTCAGCTCTTCCATAGGCAGTAGCCTAGTAAATTTTGCTTTCTCTCGTTGACTGAAAGATCCTGCCTCAGTAAAAACAAAGAAACAATAAACAAACTAGAAAATGAATCTCGATTTTTGATCATTCTTTTTGGGTGACATGCAAATAGGCTATATGATCCATGTGAAACAATATATTAAACTGACTTGAGTACGTATCTCAAGTTAAACTGAATACGTATCGATGGGTTGTTATAATATACTAGCTGTTGGGGTGGCGCAAAGCACCGCCCCAACACCTAGTTGGTGGGGGCGTTTCGCCCCCATATATATATATATATATATATATATATATATATATATATATATATATATATATATATATATATATATATATATATATATATATATATATATATATATATATATATATATATATATATATATATATATATATATATATATATATATATATATATGTATATATATATATATATATATATATATATATATATATATATATATATATATATATATATATATATATATATATATATATATATATATATATATATATATATATATATATAATATATATATATATATATATATATATATATATATATATATATATATATATATATATATATATATATATATATATATATATATATATATATATGTATATTCTTCGCTGTCCCATTGTCTGTACATATAAATAGATTGTCAGGTTTACCGACTCTTGAACATGCAGCATACAATTGCCCATGGGAAAAACAATCCGTATTCAGATCTATACCTCATTATTCTAATGATTGCCCTTGAGCTTTGTTGATGGTGATTGCTAATCAAACATTTCCTGTGTCCCCATCGTCATTTATATATCTCCCCTGTGCCCCCCGGCGTCCCCGTTTTAGTTGTGTCCCTGTGTCCCAGTCGTCATTTATATTCCCTGTGTCCCGGTCGTTATTTGTGTCCCGGTGTCCCAGTCTGTAATATCTCTTTGAGTGTCCCGGTCGTCATTTATATTCTTTGTGTCCCGGTCGTCATTTGTGTCCCAGTCTGTAATTTCGTCCGTCGACAAACAACTTCATGACGACATACAGCTCAATCCTTATAATGATGTCAGTAGACAAACATGACGTCAGTCGACACACAAACATGACGTCAGTCGACAGACACGTCCCAGTCGTCATTTGTGTCCCGGTGTCCCAGTCTGTAGTTTCTCTTTGAGTGTCCCGGTCGTCATTTATATTCCCTGTGTCAAGGTCTGTATATACATTCGTTTTTGAATTGGTATATGATGAAATAAATTTTTGTTTTTTTTTCCTTTTTTTCATTTTAGTTTTTTTATTGTTTTTTACCTTTTTTAGCTTTTTTAGTTTCTTCTTTTTTCTTTTTAGAATTTTTTTTTGTAGTTTTTACCTTTTTTATTTTTTTTTATTTTTATTTTTTTAGTTTTCTTTTTCTCCTTTATTTTTCAGTTTTTTCCTTTTTTTGTTTTTTTTCTTTTTCAGTTTTAGTTTTTTAGTTTTTTCTTTAGTTTTTTATTAGTTTTTAGTTTTTTTCTTTTTAGTTTTTTTACCTTTTTTTAGTTTTTTTTGTTTTTTTTTAGTATTTTCTTTTTAGTTTTCTTGTAGTTTTTACCTTTTTTAGTTTTTTCTTCTTTTGTATTAATGCTAAAACCAAGGTTCGAACCTGGAACCTCTCGGACCTAGAGCCTGGATCATAATGCTTTACCAACTCAGCTACTTCGGCTTGAATACATTCGTTTTTGAATTGGTATATGATGAAATAATTCAGATGTCATATGCGGACAAACAACGTCAGTCGACAGACAGACACACAAACAAACAACTTATTTTTATATATATAGATTTTTAACTACGTAAAACTTACGAATATACAACATTCTTTGCTGTCACACTGTCTGTCCATATAATTAGATTGTCAGGTTTTCATTTATATTCCCTCTGTCCCGGTCGTCATTTGTGTCCCAGTCTGTAATTTCTCTTTGAGTGTTTTTTCTTTTTAGTTTTTTTTTAGTTTTTTACCTTTTTTCTTTTTTCAGTTTTCTTTTTCTTCTTTATTTTTCAGCGTCACTATGAAATACATATCGCCGAACCTTTGTTTTTTTTAACTAAAATCTGGTAGACATTGATAACCTTATCCAAGTCAAAATCCCAAACCTAATCATCATCGCTATCATTTTCAGTTTTGATATGTTTTGACTCTCGCTGTCCAGGTGGATTTTCATCTAACTGCGCGGTTTTCATGCTGTTCTTGTGATTCCTCGGCATGCTTTCTTTTCTTACTTTCTCTATCAGCCGCAGGTCTTTTGGCATAGACTCTTTGAGCAGCTTCCTCGGCTGCTACCATTGTAGGTTCTTCAGTCATTTTACAATTAAAAATTTCTCTTTCAAGGATCTTCTTACAATTAAAAAATTGTCTTTGAATGATTTTCTTAAATACTTATCATGACGTCATATACTAAGCATCGTCATAACAAATATGACGACAACTAACTTCATGACGACATAAAGCTCAAACCTTATAATGACGTCAGTCGACAGACAGACAAACAACTTATTTTTATATATAGAAAGATATATATTTTAATATTTCAAATCTTTATGTATATACACATATATTTATATATATATATATATATATATATATATATATATATATATATATATATATATATATATATATATATATATATATATATATATATATATATATATGTATATATATATATATATCTTCTATATATATAAAAATAAGTTGTCTGTGGATGTGTCTGTCTTTCTGTCTGTCGAGTGACGTCATGCCATCATGTCGTCATGTTGTCATGAAGTTAGTTGTCGTCATGTTTGTTATGACGATGACATCATTAAAAGTATTTAAGAAAAAATCGTTCAAAGACAAATTTTTAATTGTAAGAAGATCGTGGACGGAAAAATATTTAATCATAAAATGACTGAAAAACCTACAAGGGCAACAGACACACAACTTTCGAGTTACGTCATGTCATCATGTCGTCATGTCGTAATGAAGTTAGTTGTCGTCATGTTCGTTATGATGATGAGGTCATTAAAAGTATTTAAGAAAATAGTTCTTAGACAAATTCTTAATTGTAAGAAGATCGTGGACGGAAAAATGTTTAATTGTAAAATGACTGAAGAGCCTACAATGGCAACAGACACACAACTTATTTATATACATATACTAGCTGTTGGGGTGGCGCTTCGCGCCACCCCAACACCTAGTTGGTGGGGGCGCTTCGCGCCCCCCCCAAGCCCCCCCGCGCGCGTAAGTCGTTACGCGCCATAATAGTTACGCGCCATTGTAGTTGTGTCCCTATGTCCCACCTGTGAATATAGATAGATATATATATATATATATATATATATATATATATATATGGTTTTAACTACGTAAAACTTGCGAATATACAACATTCTTTGCTGTCCCATTGTCTTTGCATATAAATAGATTGTCAGGTTTACCGACTCTTGAACATGCAACATATAATGGTCCATGGGAAAACAATCTGTATTCAGATCTATACCTCATGATTCTAATGATTGCCCTTGAGCTTTGTTGATGGTGATTGCTAATCGACCATTCCCTGTCCCGGTGTCCCGGTCGTCATTTACATCCCCCTGTTTCCCCTGGTGTCCCCGTTGTAGTTGTGTCCCTGTGTCCCGGTCGTCATTTATATTCCCTGTGTCCCGGTCGTCATTTGTATCCCGGTGTCCCGGTCTGTATATACATTCGTTTTTTAGTTTTGTTTTTCTCCTTTATTTTTTTCCTTTTTTTTTCTTTTTTAGCTTATTTAGATTTTTAGATTTTTTAGTTTTTTTATTAGTTTTTAGTTTTTTTTTCTTTTTAGTTTTTTTGTCCCGGTCGTCATTTATATCCCCCTGTTTCCCCCGGTGTCCCCGTTGTAGTTGTGTCCCTGTGTCCCGGTCGTCATTTATATTCCCTGTGTCCCGGTCGTCATTTGTATCCCGGTGTACCGGTCTGTATATACATTCGTTTTTTAGTTTTGTTTTTCTCCTTTATTTTTTTCCTTTTTTTTCTTTTTTAGTTTATTTAGATTTTTAGATTTTTTAGTTTTTTTATTAGTTTTTAGTTTTTTTTTCTTTTTAGTTTTTTTGTAGTTTTTAACTTCTTTTTAGTTTTGTTAATTTTTTTTTTTACTTATGTCCTGGTCGTCATTCATACTCCCTGTGTCCCGGTGCTTCCCGGTGCTTTGTTGATTGCTAATCGAACATTCCTTTTGTCCTGGTCGCTTTCTCTTTGAGTTTCGTCATTTATTTTTTTCTTTTTTAGTTCTTTTAGTTTTTACCTTTTTTAGTTTTTTTTAGTTTTTTAGATGAAAATTTTTTTTAGTTTTTTCCTTTTTTTCTTTTTAGTTTTTTATTGGTTTTTACCTTTATTTTAGCTTATTTTTCAGTTTTTTCCTTTTTTTTAGTTTTTTTTTATTTTTTATTTTTTTTAGTTTTTTACCTTTTTTTAGTTTTTTTAGTTTTTTTAGTTTTTTAGCTTTTTTACTTTTTTTATTAGTTTTTAGTTTTTTTTGTAGTTTTTGCCTTTTTTTAGTTTTTTCAGTTTTTTTTTTTTAGTTTTTTATTGGTTTTTACCTTTATTTTAGCTTATTTTTCAGTTT
>NC_088878.1:30960423-31002923 GCF_032884065.1 Artemia franciscana | reverse complement strand
CTAATGATTGACCTTGAGCTTTGTTAATGGTGATTGCAAATGCTAATCGAATTGGGAATTGCAATCTTTTAAATTGAAAAGGCAGATCCGTTGGAATCATGGGAATGCGAGGAATAAGAACAGCCTCACCCTCAAAAGGCCCTGTCAAGATTGTGGCCTCTATTATGTTTTCCATTGTTTTTTTTTACGGCAAGTCGCGTGCCATTGCAAAGCTTTGGTGGGTTGATATTTCTTAAAAGTATTATTGGTACGCCTATTTGTAGTTGTAGCACGTGTTGTGGAAACCCTAAAAGATCTATGGAATTTAAAATTTCAGATGGATAATTACTTATTTATTTTTTACTAGGCTGCAGCTGCTGCTGTATACAGATAATTTTCTTCTAAGTTTTTTTGGCCTGCGGAAACAAGACTTTTTTCTAAAATAGTCTAACAACCAAATTTATTTTTAGACTTTTTTCATATTCCTTGCCACAACTTTATATGTTAAATTTCGATTTTGAAAAACATAGTCAACGATTTGATCAATCATTACTTATTTATTTTTTACTAGGCTGCAGCTGCTGCTGTATACAGATAATTTTCTTCTAAGTTTTTTTGGCCTGCGGAAACAAGACTTTTTTTTTTAATAGTCTAACAACCAAATTTATTTTTAGACTTTTTTCATATTCCTTGCCACAACTTTATATGTTAAATTTCGATTTTGAAAAACATAGTCAACGATTTGATCAATCATTACTTATTTATTTTTTACTAGGCTGCAGCTGCTGCTGTATAATTTTCTTCTAATTTTTTTTGGACTGCGGAAACAAGATTTTTTTTCTAAAATAGTCCATCAACCAAATTTATTTTTAGACTTTTTTCATATTTCTTGCCACAGCTTTATATGTTAAATTTCAATTTTAAAAAACATAGTCTACGATTTGATCAGTCATTACTTATTTATTTTTTACTAGGCTGCAGCTGCTACTGTATTTATGATTTGTTACTTCCCGTCATGTTTTGTTGTCTAGAGTCTTAATTGTTTTTTATTATACCTGTAAATATTACTGGAAATAAATCTATATATTTTATGCTAGGTTCTATGACTCCCACTTTCATAACTGCTACCAAATTCAATTTACGCTTTCCTTTGTGACAAAGAAATATATTTTCTAAGCTTAGAAGGAAACAAAGAGGTAAATAAATTAGCAGAAATAGCATCACTTGTTCAATGTCCATCTTTCATTCGGTTCCGTAGAATTAGATATAATGTTTTGAATTGTACTCCAGGGAATGCTTCTCTCTCCCTAATAACGCTAGTGCAACTGAAATTAATAAGGTAAAAACTCGTGGCTTCACAAAATTAATTTCCTACAGGAAGGAAACACTGAAATGGGTTTCAATATTCTGAGACACATGGAAGCATTTCGTATTTCTTTCAAACATGGAATTAAACTTTTTTTTGCGAAGAGTGCTGACTTTCGTTGGAGCAAAATTGTTTGGTGTATTTGTTTTGCTGAAGTGGACTTTTCCTTCTATTAAATAGAGAATAATGTTTAATTATTAAGATGATGCTTATATTAAAAATAAATTAAATTGAATTAAATCAAAATTAAATTAAAAGATGCTTAATTGTTAAACCGGAAAATTGTACCGTAAATAGCCCAAAAACATTTTTCTTATGGGTGTGAAGTATGTGTTTAAGTCCATGGGCCAAGAAAAACCTAATTCACAAAAGAAAGAAAAAAAATATTGACTTCCCCCGAAATGAGTTTTGAAAAAGGGCCCGAGAACTTTTTTCCAAACTGGCTAAAACATGGATTCGCAAGTCCTTTGGTAAAGCGAATGCTAGATGACAAAAAAGTTCAAGTTAAAAGGGTCAGAATCCCAAACTATGGTTAAAAAAGACCAAAAATATTTACTCTTGATTGGCCTAAAATTATATCTTAAGTTATTTTAAGTTCTTTTAAGGTCTTTTTAAGTTCTTAACACATACCCGCATTTTGTACTGAACCATGCAACTAAATAATTTCTTTTTGATATGAGAGTTGATTATCAGTGGAGCAAAGTTGCTTGGTATAATTGTTTTGTAGAAAAAAGCTTTGTCTTCTGTACTATTCATATTTTGGGCATTCTCGTTGATGAAAACCTGTCTTTCAAACGTAACATTTATTTGATCAAAATGAAGATATGCAGTAGTTTCGGTATTTTCCGGAGATTTAAGCATATTTTCTGTAAATCAATTTTGAAAATCTGTTTTTAATGCTTGATCCAATCTTATGTTTCTTACTGTCCAATAGTATGGATGCAAACCTGTCTTTCATTATTAGAACCACTTTCTAAGGTTTACAATAAAGCTAGATACCTCATTAAGGAAACTAACCGTTCAAGAGTTATCCCATTACTTGATCTCGAGTCACTGTATATTCTTTCGTGTGCATGTTTTACTTTTTCTCAGCTTCATGGTGACCTCCCCCGTCCCCTAAGTGTTCAGCCATCTTTCACCTCTGATCAAAATAATTATAAACTTCGTAGTACCAAAAGTCATATTTAAGCTCCATTTACTCCTTGTGTAAGGCCAGATTTTAATCCTTTAATTGTGAGTCATATCGTGTGAAATAAGTTTCATGAATCAGCTCGAAGGGGCTACTCAATCGGTTTGTTAAAAAAAACTGTTAAAAATTCTTTGGCTTATTAGAATTTAATTTATCTATTTTTTTCATATACATGCTTATTATTATTTCATTGGAGTTTATTTAATCTACTGATATTCCTAATTAATTTAGTCTATTCTGTCTATTAGTCTATTTATTTTTGTTTTCTATTTTTTTTAACACCTATAATGAATATAATAACGACTGTATAAGTGTAAAATGCCATTTCGGATTAATGAATCGGTCCTTCTCGTTTGTTATTAGTGATTTCCCAAATTTAATTATTAGCTAATGTCTTCGATCGAATAAGGTGGGCAAATTCAAGAGCTCAAGGGCACTTACGTAGCTGCTGGAACTGGGTCCGAGTATTATCCTAGTAGTGTGTTTTTGGACATGTTCTAGTTCATCAGCCATGTAAACTGTGATGTGAGTTTGGGGACCCCAAACGGGACAGCAATACTCGAGGAAAGGCCTCATGTAGGTTGTTTAAGCCTGCAGGAGATAACAATCAGAGAAACCTAACCTGTACATACTTATTAAGCTCTGGATTGAGTAGTGACCTTTGTGCACAATATTGTCTACATGCAGCTTAAACGTGCAGTCATTTGTAAATGTTACGCCTAGGATTGTTAAAGAGGATACAATTGGAAACAGAGCATCTGGGACAGTGATATCTCACTTGAATGGAATAAATCGTAAAACTTTTGATTTCTGTTCATTCACTTGTAGACTACTCGACTTACACTGTTTGATGGAATCTGCAACGAAAGTCAGGTCAGACTGCTACTTTGCTACTGCATTTTCGACTATATATTTGAGAAGTGCAGACAAGTCATCAACAAACTTGAAACGCTCTTAAAATTCTGCAAGGATGGGGTTGATGACGGCAAGAAATAAAAGAGCAGCTAACTTTGTCTCAAGAATCAGTACACAAAAAGTTCTACGATCAAAAATCAGCACGTAACAAGTGCCATGAAAAAAATCAGTTTCACGAGGTAAAAAATCAATGTAAAAGTCTCAAGAAGAGAAAAAAAAACAACAAGCAACTTTTTTACCAGCAAAAATCAGTACGCAACAAGTTCCACGAACCAACATCACCACGCAGCAAGTTCCATAACAGAATCAGTTTTACCAATAGAAAAACCAATGTGCAAGTTTCTCGAAGAGAAAAACAACATGAAACAAGTATCACGAGAAATAACAATTATGCAACAAGTTCCGTAAAAGAAAAACAGAACGCAACAAGTTCTATGGAAAAAATCAGTTTTGAGAGGAGAAAAATAAGTGTACAAGTTTCATGAAGAGGAAAATCAATATGCATGAGGTTTCATGAACAAAAATGGCTCCATGAACAAATTCAGTTTCAAGAGGAGAACAGTCAGGTCGAAATTCACGAAGAGAATGATCAACATGAAAGAAGTTTCACGAACAAAAATCAGCACGCAACAAGTTTCATGGAAAAATCAGTTTCACGACGAGAAAAATTAACTTACAGGCTTCACGAAGTGAAAATCACAAGTTATATGAGCAAATCAGTTTCACGAAGAGAAAAAACAATTTACAAGTCTCACGTCGAAAAACTCAAAATGTAGCAACTCTCACGAACAAAATCAGCAAGCAACAAGTTCCATGAGCAAAAATCAGCACGCATCATTTGCCCTGGACAAGATCAGTTTCACGAGAAGAAAGATCAATGTACAAGTTTCACGAAGAGAGAAATCAAACTGCAACAATATTCCCCAATAAAAGTCAGTACGCAACAAGCTCCACGAACGAAAAATCGAACGCAACAAGTTCCATGAACAAAGTCAGTTTCAGGAGAAGAAAATATAACATGCAAAATTTTTCACAAACAAAATTGCACCAAACAAGTTCCATGAACAACATCTGTTTCACAAGAACAAAAATCCATATACAAATTTCACGAAGAAAAAAAATCAATTTACAAGTTTTACAAAGAAAAAAAATCAACATGAAAAATTTTCATGAACAAAATAAGGACGCGACAACTTCCATTAACAAAATCAATTTCCAGGGGAGAAAAATCAGTGTACAAGTTTCACGAAGAGAAAAATCAACAGTCGACAACTTTCACGAACAAAAATCAGATCGCAACAAGTTCAAATAAAAATAGTGATCATCTTTTAGTTTTTAAATTTTTTTGTGGGGAAAAGGTTGAAAAACCCTTATGTATGATAATGTGCACCAGAAAGGTGTCATCACTGGTGGTACATTATGCCACGCTGGCCTCAATTGCTAGGAGTCATCAAAAGAGCCGCTAATGAGGATTTGTTAGTTAAGTTTAAATGATCGATTGTAGTGTAAATGAATATTTTTGCAGGAAAATGCTCAAGTAATGTCATGTGTTGATAATGCCTTCGAGAGGGTGCCACATGCTAGCCCTTCAGTGTCAATGGCTGGAAATTACCATGGAACATTGCAATCTAGAAATTAAATGGCATATTTCCGCTGTCCAAATAAAAAGAGGTTGTTTTTAATTAATAAAGTTATTTTTTGAAAAAAGGTTGAAAACGTTAGGCGTGATAATTTCCGGCAAAGGAGTGCCATTCGCCACCCATAACCACGGAGACAGCCGCATACAAAATATTTGAATTGGTGGTTCTCGGAGCGGAATGGGTAGAGTTGGAATTGTGGAATCGGAGGGCATAAGTGGGGCACCTGGAGCTGACATTATCGAAGCCGGATTTAGAGTTGGGGTCGGAGGGGCCACAGTGGTAGCTGGAATAGGTTGAATTGGGGTGGAATCCAGCAAAATCATAGGTGGAACTGTTGTAACCAGAAGCATGGAAAGTGGAATTAGTTATCATATCATTAAAAAAAACATATGGAAATTCTTTTAGGAATAATGAGGTGGTGCAAGAGGATGCTAAAGAGCTAGTCATGGTCTGGCACGGTGGCTTGAAATAACTTGGTGCATCACAGAGGGATGAATTGCAAAAATACAGACCATTGGATTTAATGCATGATTTTTAACAAGAAAGTATCTGAAAAATGTCTTAAAAGTGTCGGGAGGTGTCAGAGAGTACCAGTAGATTGATAATAGTATGGGAAGGTTGTGTCGATTGACATGGTGTATCACGGTGGGTTGGGTTGCAAAAACATGAAGCAATGGATTTAAAGCATGATTTTTAAAAAGAAAACATCTGGAAAATGTCTTGGAAATGATGAGAGGGTGCTAGAGGGTACCAGAGGGCCAGTAATAGTGTGGCACGGTTGCTTGAAATGATATGATGTATCACAGAGGGTTGGGTTGCGAAAATATGAACCAACGGATTTAATGCATGATTTTTAAAAATAAAATGTCTGGAAAATGTCTTAGGAATGGCGAGGTGGTGGTGGAGGATGCTAAAGGGCCAGTCATAGTGTGGCACAGGTTAGGAACTGACAGAAAACTCATAATATCAACAAAAGTAAAAAAAATGTCTATCGGGGTATTCAAACTTCAGAGAACGCCTAAATAATTACTACGGGTGCCGAAGGGTACCACGAAGTGCAGCCAAATAATAACATAGTGGTGTGATTTCTTTGTTGGGGGGCACAAAGGGGTTTACTTACGAAAAATACGAACCAATTGGAATTAAAGCAAAAATTTTCCCAAGAAAATGTCTAAAAATGTTATAGAAACGATAAAGGGGGCTAAAGGGTACTCAAAGAAACATTTTCAAACAAAATAAAATGATTTGGAAAATTAAAGATATGTTCCGAGAGGACCGACGTGAAATGTTCAGGTTTGGTATTTTGCTTTAAAGACGATGAAATAGAATTATGATGTTGTAACAATCTCGTTTTTAAATTCTGGTTAGTACGTCCCAGATAAGAGCTTCCACAAGTACATGGGATTTTATAAACCCCACTTTGCTGCTCTACGGAAGTCCGATCCTTTCCAGAATTCAAAAAACTAGCCAAAGTATTACTACCTCTTAAAGCTAACTTTAAGCCATTATTTTGTAAAATTCTTTCCACTCAAACCTGGAACATATGGTAGAGAACAAAAATTATCTTTTTTTTCTGTTGTTTCCAGAATATCGTCAGAAAATTCAAGAATTTTTTTTCTTCTTTTCGAAAAAGTCTGGTCAATTAACCAACCCGGATAATGGTTACTTATTAAAGTCTCTTTTAACAACAATAATTCCTCCTCGATGAATTTTGGAGAACAAATTCTAAAATGCGGTCAGTTAAGGATATGATTAAATAAAATAAATATGCAAATTTCGTTTTAATTATTCATCTGAGGAGAGCCAAAATCAAAACATGTATAGATTCAAAAACGTTCAGAAATTAAATAAAACAAACAATTTTTTTTTAACGGAAAGTAAGGGGCGACATTGAAACTTAAAACGAACAGAAATTACTTCGTAAATGAAAGGGGCTGCTTTGTCATCAACGCCCCACTCTTTACGCTAATGTTTTTTACTGTTTCAAAAAGTAGAGTTAAGAGAAAGAGTCAAACTTTAGCGTAAAGAGCGGGGCTTCGAAGTAATTTCTGTTCGTTTTAAGTTTTAATGTCGCTCCTAACTTTCCATTAAAAAAACTTGTTTTTTTATTTAATTTATGTATCAAGAATCATAATTGTTCTATTTTTTGTTTGTTGCAATGGAATCAATATTTCATTCCCATTTACCCTTAATTCAAAAATACACTTTAACGCCTCCTTTCTAAAATTCACCATAAAAAATACCCCTTCCCCGTGTCTTTTTTACAACTACGTAGAGTTACAAAGAAGTAGAGAGGCCTCTTTTATATTCATAAACATGCACCTCTTCATTACGTAAAATAATTTAAATGATATTTTCAGTATAATATTATTAAATTATTGGTCATGTAGTAAATTAATTAGTCAATATTATAGTATAACTGTAGAGCATAATATTAATCATAATACGTTAGTCTTTTACCTTAAATTTTCTTTTACCTTAAACGCCAAAATTCCAAGAAATAAAATTTCAAAAACGGCTACACAAAAAACAATGAGTGATAGAGAGAGTAAATTGCTATATTTAGCATAACAAAACTGCATTCAAAGAATTTCTAAGATATTAAAAGATCATCAAAGGTTGCAACTTTGTGTACTAATTTATTTAAAAATTATTGGATAAAACTTGTTTGTGACAGAAAGATAATGAAATCGTCTTCGAAATCATCGCAAAAACTGACTAATCCCTAAATGAAGTTAGTAAAGCTAATAAACTTAAAATAAGTTAATAAATTTAAACTGAATAACTTAATAAAAAAATTGAAAGGAATAGAAATTTCTATGAATTGTCGGGACTATAACTTCAGGCTATTGCTTTTTTAGTTTATAACTATGACGTGGCCTATAGCTAGGCAACATTATATGGATGAAGAATATCAGATAGTCACTCATGATTTTCGAGCCTTCATCTAAAGCCAAACACAAATCAGTGTTCCCGAATGGGGTAGGAAAAGGTTGCAAGGATGGATTTAAATGATATTGGAAATTCTTGGAAGGGGTAAAGAGTAAAATGTCGAATAGACTGGTCCGCAGGAAAAGTATGCACAGCTGTGATGACTTTTGACTTACAAGAAGTTGTTAGAGGTAGTAGCAGGATATAAAACATTTTCAATTTGTAACTTATGATCACCCAAATTACAATTGTGACAATATGAGTGAATAATAATCTGCTAAGACATAGTAATTGTTTAAATTATGCTGGTGAGGATATGCCGAATCACGCTGCAGGAATGCACTGCAGGGCCGACGCACGGACCTTAGTAGTCAAGAAGCGTCATTAATTCTTAAATAATAATAATAATAAAATATGTGAGCAAGTTGTCAAGTATGTGGAGGAATTATTCTGCATCCGAAGGTGTCCTCTGCCCTACTCTTTACCCTATCGTTTAATTATATACTGTTTAAGGTTTAATTAGTATATAAATAATCTTAAAACTTGAGCGTAAAGAGTTGGGGCAAATGGGACAGGAACAACTTTCATTAATAAACTTCCTGTGTTCGCTTCAAGTTTCAGCGTCGCTCTTTGCTTTTTGCTGGTTATCATTCAATCTCCTTTTATACGTTTTTTTTAATTTTAGGGTATTTTTAGTATATTTGGACGCGGAACCATTTCTTTGTCACAGATAAAAGAAGCAAATAGGTCATTTCGTGTTTCCCTATTACAGTTTTACAGAAAATTTTCTTTTTTTCTGGTTGAATAACAGTGGATAAGTTCTTTTATTAGGTCTGTAGTACCTATAGCTCCATTTTCTATAGCTTATTATTGTATACTTGCACTATCAGTTAAAAACTTACTAACATCAGAGCCTGTCAGGTCATGGACCGAAAAAAATTAAAAAAATTAACTCCTTTGTGACAATTGTAAACGTAATGACGGTTGCACAATAAAGTAAAAATACATCTGTTAAATTAAGTTTGATCGATTGGTAAATACAACGAAGAACAAAATAACATATACTGCCTTGGTAGGATGGCTTCAGTTTTCCGTTATATATCAAACTATTGTTATATAGCGGGGAGTCAAAGACAATATTCAGTTACGTAGATATATATATATAAAATAGACTGGGCAATGAACCGCAAAGAATCTTAAAAATGAACCGTTATGATTTGTATATGCTTTGATCTTTTTTGTCCTGTTTTAATCATCTTTTATCTGCCTAATAGCCTCTGCAGTTTCAAACAGATACGTAGTTAGTTCGTTGTATTTGGGTAAACTCTTCGTCACATTGCTACTTTGGTGTATTGTCACATATTTCACATATTCATGTATTGTCATTGGTGCAATGTCACATATTTAGTCACATATACGAAAACAAAAAGCTAAAAATCTTCATCTTAGAATCTTCTAGGCTTAGTAGTACCAGTTTAGCTTAATAGCGAAATCAACGGGCTTAGTGTTCTAAATCATATTTTGATGTTATTGGAAAGCTATCAAAAAGATAAACTCGATAAAAAAAGAATTGGCTAGGTTTTAAAGTGTTTCAGATCTCTAGTAGAAAATTGTCTTGAATTGTGATATTTAGTGCCGAATTCAAATTGTTACACCCATGGCATTACAGTGATCTACATATTTTACAACCTTCTTTAATTTGTGAAACACTAATGATAAAATGACAATTATTTTGTAATGATTTATAACTATGACCCTACTATTAACATCACTTTATGGAGATAAGTTTTTTAGGGTGAATGAAACCTAGTCATTTTGTAAAATAACTGGCTCTCAGTCGGTAAGCGCGACTAGTCGGACTTACTTTCCATTAAATAAACTTGTCACAAAAACTCCCCTAAAAAAAACGAAGGAAAAGAAACTGTCTCTCCGAATAGCCTATTTTTATACGGAGCTTTTCCACGATCCTTTACCACATTTTGGGTTTTTGTAATGTTGGCTTCATATCGAAAATGTTGTCTTTGCCATTTTCATGCATAAGATAAGGATTATGTATGCAGAGAAATCATCATCTTTTGACGTTTCATATACTCCATTTTTACGTCATTTATAAGAAAAAAGCAAATGGATTCTCAGTGGGATAGCAGCTTCTACTACTTAGAGAGATTTTTTTTTGTAATTTTCTTTATTTTCCTTCCAATTCCCTGGAATCTATAAGAATAGCAAAAGTTTTTTTCTTATTATGAGTAGATTCAGTGCTTTCCAAAATAATATTTTCATTTGTGAAAATAGGATCGAGTATCTCTAGAGATCAAAAATTCCATATATAAATTTGGCGTTTCATTTTACATTTTTCTAATTTATACTAACAGCGCCAAATTATTACAAGGATAATCCAACACACTTTCAAGAAAAAGGTGAAACATTGAAGCTGTATTTTGGTTTAAAATAAACAGACAAATATGAATATTTGCGAAGTAAGGAATTATGTGATTATACAGCTCTAGAAAGGCAATAAATAAAAAATTTTTTTTTTTCAACTGTAAGTAAGGGACAGCAATAAGCTTAAAACCAACAGAAATTATTCCTTATATGATGGCGGCTGCCCCTTTATCGCCTTCCCACTATTCGCGCTAAAGTTTGACTTTCTGTTAAAATTATCCAAGAATAACTTTGGAAACGTAAGAGCCATCAAGTTGGAAAAAGAAGTTTTTTTTAACACTAAAAGAATTAGTATAACAAGCGAGGAGTTGAGGAAGGGACAGGCCCATTCTTCAAGGGACAGAACCCTTCCTCAAGGAACCAGCCCCTTCCTCAAGGGACATGCCCCATCCTAAAGGGACAGCACCTTTCTCAAGGGACAGGCCCTTACGAAAAGTTTCCTATACAAAGAAAATTTAAGAAGGAACACGAAGGAAATCTCCTTACGAAGAGTTTCTGTTTGTTTTAAGTTTTATTGTTACTCCGTTCGCCCCTTCCTCAAGGGACAGGCCCCCACGAAGAGTTTCTTATACGAAAGAAATTTGCGAAGGAATACGAACGAAATTTCCTTACGAAGAGTTCCCTATAGAGCTCCTATACGAAGAGTTTCTGTTTGTTTTTAGTAATAATGTTACTCCGTGCTTTCAGTCGATAAAATTTGTTTTCTTTATATAATTTCTAATCGTTTTCAAATCATGCAGGGAAAAGCAGCTCCTCCAAGGCACTTCAAACACCAGTACCCCTCACCACTTTTCAAAAAACCCACCCCTACTCCTAATAGCTGATACAAAATTATGCATCACTGTGCAGAATGTCATCAAAACTGGATGACTTTGTTGACATTCAACAACTGTGACAACTTTGATGTGATGACAACTTTTTTCTTAAGTGATGACAAGTTTATTGAATGAAACTTTACATTAAGTGTTTTAAACAGTTCGTGGTAATGAAATGTAAGTGTGGAGCAAATTGACTCAATAGCAACCGAAACTCTAAAAAATGGAATCTTATTAACAATCGATACATCAAGGGAATTTCACTGATATTAAACCTTACACTGATATTAAATATTTAAGATTCATCAAGTTTAGTGTCACCCATCAAAAGTTACGCGCCTGAGAATATTTGCCAAATTTTTGAAATAGGGGGAAAACAACCCCTACAATTAAAGGAAGCTAAATCAAAATCACGCCATCAGATTCAGCGTACTAGAGAATCGTACTACAGAAGTTTCAAGCTCCTATCTTCAAAAATGTGGAATTTTGATATTTTTGCCATGAGACAGATAACGAATTGGTGTTCTTTTCCAGGGGTGATTTTATCAAAATAATGGTCCTAGAAGATCGGGAGAGGGTTCAAACGGAAATTAGAATTTCTAGTGTGTTTTTAAGCTACAAAAAAGAATGGAGGGCGACTGGTTCCCCTCCTACACTTATATTTTCCCAAAATTAACTGATCAAAATTTCGAGATGGCCATTTTGTTCAGTATAGTTCAATGATCAAATAATTGTATCTTAAAATGTAAATTGATCCTCCGCAGTATGTGGGAAGAGCAACGAATTTTATGAAATTCGCCCATTTTTAACGTATAGTATTTGTTGCTGGGAAGTATAAAAATATCTTTTTTTGGAGGGGTGTGCTTTTGGGGGATATCTGTAGGGAGAGTGTTCCTTTGGGAGGGAAACTTGAATATTCCAGGAGAGGTTTCACTGGGGGGATTTGGCAGAATTACCATACGATTTTTTTTTTAAGTATCTTAAATTCTCTTTGCCAAATTTTTCACGTGTAGAGGGACCGGGGGAATTATCCGTGGGCTTTCTTTTGCGTGTGTTGATTTCCGGGAAATAATTTCCACGGAAGTGGGCATTTCTGGAGTGATCAAGAAACCGATTAGAGATTTAAGTCTTATTCAAAAAAAAGAATATAAGGAGAATTTTTCAGGCTGAATCGTGCACAAGCAATTTTATACGGAGGGGTTTCTCAGAGAGGATGGAACTGTCTGGAGGGAATTTGATGAAAGGGGGCTCACTTTACGTTGGATGAAAATTTCACGAATAAAATTTTCAAGAGGGGAAGGAGTGCATTTCACAGAGCGTGAGCCAGATTTACCGACATTATTTGAAAAACGACAAATATTATTCTATATATAAAGTGTTGCCCCCTCCTCAATACCTTACTCTTTGTGCTAAAGTTTGACTGTTTGTCCAAAATGTTTAAGAGCGTCTACTAAAAAACGGGGGCCGTTTAATTAGAAAGAGGAGGTTTTTCAAAAGTGCTAACAGTTTTAGCGCAAAGGGCAAGGTATTAAGGAGGGGGCAACCTTTCTTGTACAGAATAAATCTGGCGAAATTAAAGTGCAAATTTTGTTTTAATTTTTAGTTTACGGTGAGCCAAATTCGAACATGCATTAGTTTAAAAACATTTAGAAACTAAGTAAAAAAACTACTTTTTTTACTGAAAGTAAGGAGTGACATCAAAACTTAAAACAAACCGAAATCATTCCTTATTTAAAAAGGGCTGCCTTCTCCTCAACGCCTCGCTCTTTATGCTAAAGTTTTTACTGTTTTAATTTGTAAAGTAATTTATTTGAAGTGAAGTTTTAAAATTATTTGAAATTAATTCATTTGAAGGAAAGTTTCAAAATTATTTTAAATTAATTCATTTAAAGCGAAGTTTCAAAATTATTTGAAATTAATTCATTTGAAATAAAGTTTCAAAATTATTTGACATTAATTCATTTCTAGTGAAGTTTCAAAATTATTTGAAGTTAATTCATTTGAAGTGAAGTTTTATAATTTTTTGAAATTAAGTCATTTGAAGTGAAATTTCAAATTTTTTTGAAGTTAATTCATTGGAAGTCAAGTTTCATAGTAATTTTTGTTCGTCGCGGGTCTCATATTTTCATTGCTAACGGTTTCTATTGGCTCCAAGCTTTTTGAATTATTATTTTACTTTATTTCTGCTTGTCTTTGGTTCCGTGCAGCTCTTTTTTATTCTTTGAACAGCTTCTTATTTCTTTAAAAAACATTTTAAGCTTAATAGTTGAAAACAGATCTGATTTTTTTAATAAAATAAAAATAGGACGCTAGGAATCAATGCAACCACATCTTTTTAAGGTTGAAGTTCCCTTACATCTAAAGCTTTCAATGAGATGTCTTCACGGCCTGAAATTAAAAGTATATAAAAAAATTGAAAACAAAAATAAAAAGTTACCTTTGTGACATTTCGCGTTAATAGTCCATATAATCACATTTTTCTTATAGAATTTATTGTGCTTTATAAGCCCTTTTAGCCCCCCTGAGTCAAAATTTAAAACTTGCGCGATCTCCACGTCCAATATCTCCGTCCATTGGGTGATTTTTTTTGCACATTCATCTCAACTTCCGAGAAAAATCCTGGGTACGATTCTGCTTGATGCCCTTAGACATTTCTGAATAGTTATCCATAGGCACTTAAAAACACGCCCATCGGGGGTATACCTGAAGCTGCTTGCCCGTTAAGACGTAGGTATTATCGATTGTTGATTCATTATATGCGCCAGGTTGTTAGATAATGGTTAATTGTTTACCAATGCAAAGCCATAGCAGCCAGTTCCAACCGCTGCGCCATAACAACAATTGACCCAGGAAAAGTGAAAAGTTCTCAAAAATTTGAAACTAAAACCAATAAAGTTGATTTCTCTTTTAACAATAGGCTCAGAAGACATGAAAAGTGTTTCAAAAATTTTATACTGAAACCTATAAAGTTGACTTCTTTTGAAAAATACAGACAGGAGAAGTAGAAAGTCTTCAAGAAATTGATACTCAAACTCATAAAGCTGATTTCTTTTTAACAATAGACCCAGTAAAAATGGAATGTTTCAAAAGATTTGATAGTCATACCAATAGTGATGATTTCTTTTGATTAATAGACCCAGGAAAAGTAGAACGTCTTCAGAAGTTTGATACTCAAACCAATAAAGTTGATTTCTTTTGAACAATAGACTCAGGAAAAGTGGAAATTCTCCAAAACTCCGGTAATCAAAGCAATTAAGTTTGTTTATTTTGAACATTATACCGAGGAAAAGTGGAAGATCTTAGAAAATTTGATAGCCAAGCCAATAAAATTGATTTTTTTTTAATAATGGACCCAGGAAAAGTTGAAAGTCATCACAAATTTGATAGTCAATCTAATAAAATTATTTTTTTTGAAAAATAGACACACAAAAAGTAGCAAGTCTCAAAAATTTGATAGTCAAACTAAAATGTTGATTTCTTCCCAACAGTAGACCCAGGAAAATCACAAAGTCTCAACAAATTTGATGCTCAAACCAATAAGGTAAATTTCTTTCGAACAATAGACCCAGGCAAACTAGAAATTCTTCAAAAATGTTATAATCGCACATATTAAGCTGATTTATCTTGAACAATAGACCGACGAAAAGTTGGAAGTTTTCGAAAATTTGATAATCAGACCAATAGAGTTGATTTCTTTTGAACAAAGGACCTAGGAAAAGTGAAAAGTCGTCAAAAATTTGATTTTCAAACTAATAAATTTGATATCTTTTGAGCAATAGACACATTTCAACAAGCAGGTGCATATGAAATGTAACCTATTTCCAGTGTCCCCCCGCATGTCAATTATTTCATACAAAGGAAACCAGCGATCCATTGGTTTTTCGAAACGTTTGCCTTAAGTGGATAAAAATCGCTGGATCATAAAGCTCCCATGTGAAAAAAACCTTATGAAGACATAAAAATCATTGTACACCACGTGTGCAATGTCATTACGTAACACCTCACGTTGTGCCCTCCTCAGTTACAAGTGGAGGTTCCCAATGGGGCCTGAAGAAGCAAATCACGTGAGAATGCGTCATCTTTAACACGGGTAAACATTCCCTATAACGTAAGAACCAAATTAATCTTGAAGAAAAACGATTTGAAGAAAAATGTCTTAAGAATGTATTGAAATGTCTTGAAAGGTCTTTGAAAACGTCTTGAAGAAAACACTCTCTATTATGTAACACGCACCTGCATCTTTTAGAAAACATTCCCAATTACGTAACAAACACCTGCATCTTGAAGAAAATTATTAATACCTGAGGCTTAAGGGAATCGCCGTTAAACTTCCTCGTGATCTTGAGCCATTAAGGAAAAACAGAATTGTGGCTATGGGTCCCTTTAAAAGCAGTGAGGGAATACTACTCATGCTCCACTTTTTCAATTGTAACAACTATTTGTAAGCCATGGGCAACTATCATAGCTTATAGGCATTTTCCAGGGCTTTTGTATGGAGGGTTAGATTATCCCTGGAGTTAAAACTACTCAAAGTTTCGTCTATTTTGAAAAAAAAATAGCAATATGAAAATATTGATGTGATTTGAGGAGAGAATGCAGCTAAAAGGGCGTGAAAGAGGGCTGGTTGACTTTCAATCGATTTTAATCCCTATAGAGCTTTCAATTTCCAATCGACAGAGTCCCCTCCAAAGTTTCTAGAAAGCATTCCCTGTGAAATGGCCTCAGGAAAAAATAATACATCGAAGCCATATTACTGCGTCATGCCCTTAAAAATCGGATCACTGGATAAAAAGCACTACGTTCCTGTCTCTACATGAATAGTAAGAGAAAATAGCCACCTCCCGCTTAGAAATAACATGAGGCTCACAGGTCACATGAAAGTATTAATTTCACTTTTATAACAATTCCGATTCTTTAACCCGATTACGTTAACAAAACTACACATGGCTTCAGTTAATTCAAGGTTTCATATATTTTGATAAACAAAACTTAAAATAGCACTTTTTAGTTTTCTCTAAGCCATACTATTTATTGTTTATAATTGGATTATAAATAAAGATTTGAAAGAAAAAAATATGAAGATTAAGTAAACATGAAATTAGTATACAAAACTTCTATTCGGCTACCTTTCAATTTCATTAGAAAAAAGCCCTGCAAATTAAATAAGAATTTGTTGTTTTAAATGTATTAATTAACAGCATTGTATTTATACTAGATATTAAACGAACAGTAATTTAAATATAAATGTATATTTTTAAAATGAAATTTTAGCACTAGTTGACTTTTGGATTTGATTATAACCATTTTTTTATATTTTCGTTAAGTAATGAAAAGGTAAAACAAATGACGTACGTGGAGATTAATCCAGAGAGGAGCGAAATTTGAAAGTGCAAAAGGCCTCAAAAAAGGTGAATTATATGGACAATATAGTAAATTATGTGAATGATCGCTGGAATCTAGAATCTGAGTACACGGGGTTCCTCTTCCCCGTTGTTCCTTAACCCGACTGTTAAGGGATTAATGTAAGTAAGATTTGGATGATTTGTACGATTATTAAAAGTTCATGTAGCCTATCTGGGGATGGTAAGAATGACTTATATAATATTTTGGATTTTTTTTCCGTGAGGAAATAAATTGCTTAAGGGAGGAGGTAGAATATAAGGGAGGAATAGATCGATATAATATTAAAGAATAGAAGTTTGACGGGGATTAAGAAGTTGGTAAGTTTTTGAGTATAGGCATGCTACATAGGGACCATTACCTGTAATTTATTCATAACTTATTTAGATTAATGGGAATATTTGTTGATGATTTGTATAGTGTTATATTTTTCGTATTAACCATGGCCCGTAAAGCCTTTCAGTTTTGATAAATGTCAAATCATACTGTATTATTAAATAAAGCTAAGCTTATTAATGCTTGAATAAAAAATATAAATCGCCAACCATAAATACTTAAAACGTTAGCCCCTTCCAAGCACTTAAATGGCATGAAATGCAAGTCTTGTAAAACTGAACCACGTAATTCGAATTCTACAAATTAGAACATGAAGAAAACAAGACATAAGTAACCTAAATTAATTTTTCTGAATTGATTAAGCATAAATTAATTAAATAGAAATGTAAAAGTTGGCTAAAAATCAATTATATTAATTAAGTCAACAGTTAATTTAGCCAATTTAAAGTTTAGCCATTAGGTTTTTGTGCTTTCCTAGGGACTCAATTTTCTGTATGCCCACAAAAAGTCATTCATATAATGTATATTTAGTTTTGCACTTTTTGGCCTTATTAAGTGGTAATTTTTCAATTTCAAATTATGTTTAGTTGGTTACAGCCCAGGTTGCTTATAGTGGGGGACGTCATGCATTTACTATCACCCTTAAACACTTTAGAATACCCTAAATCCGCCAAAGAGCAAAATTTTGCACCTCTTGTAAAATATACTAGTTTTCAAGCAAAACACTCCTACAAAACCTATATCCCCCCCACCAAAGAAATCAAGGATTCCCTATGGCTATGACATTATTCAGCAAAATCTCGTGAGCATGTCACGAATAAATTTAAGGGTTAATTATAGTCTTTTGATCTTAAAGACCCTCAGTTCTCATATTTACTCTTATTAATGAAACACAAGAAGTAAAGAAGTAAGGAGTAAGGAATAAGAATTGAAATAGAGATATATGAAATAGAATAGAAATAACTAAAGAAAGTAAGAAGTAAGAGGTAAGGTTGTAAACAAAAATAACTTATTATGTGTTTTAAATCGTTCTTTTTGTCGATAATAGTTCTGGTTAATTTTTTTTTTCTGTTTACTAGTATGATTATAAGATCAGGGATATGCCTCAGTGCTCTTTGCGACTAAATCACAGACAGACTAATTATTTCAACTATAAATAATTTATAAATTAAATAATTCATTAATAAAGCTAGGAACAAAGCCAGTTGGGGAACAACAGTTTGTTTCTGATGATGACCCATGATATGGCTTATATGTCAAAATGAGCTCTTACCCTCCAAGGGACATTGCAAAATTTGGCACTAGTTCAAAAAATATATACAATCGACCTGTTCCGGAAACTAATAAATCATCTGCATGAAAACTCATCCTTGTTGTTATGCCTAATTTTCCTGTAGATCCCCGTCTTGGACCAGCTTATCATCTAAATTCAAAATTTAACCATTTCTGGTGAAGAGACACAATTTTCTTTTCTTTCTTATATTCTATTGTCTTAATTCTGTGCATCATTTTTCTTTTTTTCTTTTTTAAACTTTAGTTTAAGTTGGGAGCAACAGCAATTCAACAATTAAAGTAAAATAGCCTTCACGAATTAAAGAATGGGATGTGCCCTATCATTTTAGTGGTGAGAGGCAAAAACCTCTCTTTGAAATCTCACTTAGAGATCTCTATTTACCCTTCATTTCAGACCACCACGCTCAGTCCTAGAATGGGCGGGGGAGTAATCTCTTTTAACTAGATCGTATCAATCTTCCCAAAAACTCTTACCTAGGCGAGAGGATGAAACAGGCACTTGAAAAGGAAAAGAAGCTTACTAATTGATTCTCCTGTTAAGGAAAATGAATTGCCTCAAAATGAAAAAAAAGAAGCAAACAACATACAAAATACAACCGTCCAAGGAGTTCTGAGCTTATTAGGAACGCCAGTGGGGTGTGCACGAACTACTCTGCCCACCGAATCGAAGGTTTTTTTTCTCTGACGCCAGTTTCTTCAGTGTGAAAAGTTTTCTGTCTGACCAGCAGGACGACTCATCATCAGTTCGGATTTCTAGACACCAAAAATTCTAGATAGATGCCTGGATTCTGGAATTCTACATTTCTAGATGTCTGTCTCCCTCAAAGACGTCTAGTAATTCTCAGCCAAAAAGAAAAACATTTGCATCAATTCTATGCATTATTTTCTTGCTCTTTTCTGTTTTTTTTTTTAAGATTAATTCCAAAAACAAGAATGACAATAGAGCATTTTTCAAGACAGTAGGAAACGAATTAGAATGAAAATTTAGGCCTTATGTCTTCGCTGAGGTAAGGAAGCTGCGACTGTTTTGAAAAATTTTTCATTTTAGTTTTATTGATTTTATTATGTTGTAAATTTTTTCTTCTTATATATTTTTGTATTGCTGAAGACGGCCCTCGGACATAGGGCCGAAATATTCATTCTAATTTTTTTCCTACTGTCTTGGAAAATTCTCTATTGTTATTCCTGTTTTTGGAATTAATATTAAAAAAAAACATAAAAGAAATTTAAATAAATCTCCAATGAAGGTGGCGTTGGTCTCATTTCTCGATACATACTGCATATATATATATATATATATATATATATATATATATATATATATATATATATATATATATATATATATATATATATATATATATATATATATATATATATATATACGACGCATAATTATTTTGTTTTGTACAAACATGTTAGTTTCAAGTTTAATACTTTAGTATTTCTATTGATGACGATCGTTATATATGTAATAGAAATATTTAAACTTTTGTACTGTTTTTACTGTCTAAATAAATGGATTTATTCCCATTTTAACGTGTGTCTATTCGTCATAGAAAGGCAGTGGGATCAGAGAAAAGGATACCTTATGAGTCTATTATAATCGAAGCGAGGGAGGGGGATAGAGATATTTTCTTCAATCTTGTTGATGAAAATACAAAACAAGCAGCATTTTTAATGAAAATACAAAATAAAAATATGAAAACCTAGCGGGGACAGAAAATCTTTGGGGAAAACACACCCCTTGCCCCCACTCCACTTGACACTACCGTTTATAAGACCACGTACGCAATAAAAAAAAGATAACCCCTAAAGAAGTAGATAGATTAAGAAAAATAACCCATTGAGCTCGTATGTAATTAAAAAAAAAAGACAACCCATTAAAGAAGTAGATAAACCAAGAGAAATAACTCATTGAGCTCCGGAAATTTGAACATTTTCATATAGTTCTTTATTCGAACAAAATCTAATCTTACTTTAAATTACTTTACTATAAGTATTTTTTTTTTCAGATACTAAAATTTTCCGTGATTCGTTGATTGACATTATAAGCGACGCTCAGACTGTCTGTCCAATGATAAACTTAGCCGACATTCACTCATCTTTAAGAGCCAAATCTTACTTTTATGTTTTTGCCTATCAAAGCACATATGGGGATTATCCAAAGGTAAGACTTGTTTAGCTTTAAAGAATTAATTTTTAGTGGTAATTAATTCATGATAATAAGTATTATTTCAATTTAAATATGGCGTTGATTAACGGTAAACGATTTTAACTAATTGGTAAACGCGAAAATAGTGCATTGTCTTTTTATCATACAAGCACAAAGTATCCTCAGGAAATGATCTCTTTTAGCCGAGTAATGTATTAATTACTAATATATATAAATCAATATACAAACTTATATAAACTAATACGTAGGTACTATCCAAAGAACTTGTTGGATAATAGGCATAAAATAGAAAAAAAACGTAGCTTCAACTTTTTTAGAGGACCGGAGAAAAAATAGTTTCAAAATTTAAGGTCGCCCCCTCCTCATCCAAAACAAAAAATTTTTCCCAGAAACAGAATTGTAACTTTAAGGGGACCCGGAGAACTCAAAGCCCTCTCCAAAGAAAAAACTTTTTTCAAAAACAGAGTTACAACTCTATCAAGTAGCAACTAGACAAAGTCAAGCAAAATTATTAAAGTGAGTAAATAAGTTGTCACTATTTAATGAAACTTATTGACAGCATGTATCCTCTATAATCAGCCTAAGAAGCCTATAATGAGCCTATGGAAACCACAGGTCTTAACCACAGGAGGCTGGCATTTCTTCAAGAATATCCCTCTAGGTGACAATAAGTGTTGCTTGCATTTTATGTCACTTCTATCCCCCTGGCAATTTAATATTAATAGACTAGCATTTTATAATATTTAATATACTGGCATTTTAATATTTTTGCAAAGAGGGAAAATATGGAATAGACATAATTTAGGAACTAACTATTTTTTCCGTCATTGAATGTTACAAATATGTAAAAAAGTTTCTTGCGCAAAGAACGTCGGTTAATAACGCTGTTTTTTTTTTTACTATGTTTGTTAGTACCTGAAATCGAATTTCTTGCTGAAGTCAATAATAAATTCAGAGTAAATCCCGAAATCATGAAAAATCCTTGATTCTTATAAAAACTGCAAGGAATTCTATCGAAGATGAAAAATCTTGAATTTCAGTATGATTCTTGCCAAGTGGTAGCACTGGTGGCTGAATGAATATGACAGACATTGACTTTTAGCTTATATTGACATTTGGCTTATATTGAAAGAAATATAGAATATATTATATTATATTCTTAGCGAAAGTAACCAAAACTAAATAAAACCTGAAAGCTATATCCCACAATCATAATCCGTGATAAAAAAAAACAAATTTATATCATATTAAATAAATTTATTTATCACCTGCATAAGAAATTTGGCATCAGGTAGAAAATTAAAAAAAAACGAAAACAATAAAGATAAAATATAAATACAGTTAAGAAATCAATATATTATATAAAAATATAAAATAACTAAATAAAAGAAAATAATAAAAAATGAAAAAATATAAAAATAACAACAATATAAAAAAGGTATCACAATATGCGAGCAGCTAGAAAGCCACCGCGCGATTAAAAGTAAAGGTTACACCAATGGTAATGACTACTGATTTCACGTAGCGAGGCCGAAACAGCATATTCTGTCTTTTTCTGATGCTTTGAGAAATGTTTGCTGGAGGTAAGAAAGAAATAGTAAAAAAATCTCACAAAATAGATTATGTTGCCTGAAAAAAAATACATGTTCAAAGATGCAAAATACATGAAAATGCAAACAAAATGTATATACGAAAATATAAAATTATAAAAATACATTGACACCCTTAAATAAAGAATCATAGCAGACAAATATACAACAGGATCTAATATAAAAATCAAATAAAAAAACAAATTTATCAACTTAAATTGAGGATCAGCATTGAAACTTAAAATGAACGAAAACTAATAGGTATACGAGGGAGTTTGGCCCCTCGTCAATACCTTAGTCTTTACGCTAAAGTTCAAATTTTGTTCCAATTCTTTAAGAATGACCCCTGAATCCCAAAAGTCGTTTAATTAGAATAAATAGCTCTTTTGAAGGTACTAAAAAAACTTTACCGTAAAGAGCGAGGTATTAACTAGGGCGCGAACCCCCTCATATACATAATAATTCCTGTTCGTTTTAAGTTTTAATGTTGTTAGTTACTTTCAGTTAAAGAAAACTTGTTTTTTTTACATTTAGCTTCCGATCGTTTTCTAAATAATGCCGAAAATCCGACACCCCCTTCACTGAAAGTTTCTTTTCCCCATGAAAAATTCTTCCATGGAAAGATCTTCCCACTTAACCTCTTAGGCCAACAGAAAAAATCTCCTTTGAACACGTCTGTATGCTGTCCCAATAACCAATACTACTATATGTAAACAGTGGGCGAAGTTCATAACTTACAGCCCTTCCCTGGGGACTGCGGGGGATTAATTTATCCTCATAGAAGCAGTTGTTAATTTTTTTTACTATGCTGAATAAAATGGCTATCTCAAAATTTTGATTAGGTGATTTTGGGAAAAAAGCTTGGGAGGGGGCCTAGTTGCCCTTCAATTTTTCGATCACTAAAAAGGGCACTAAAACTTTTAATTTCCACTCGAATGAGTCCTCTGGCAGTATTCTATAACTACAAGTCGATGGGGGAAAGAAAACAAACAAATGATTACCCATCCATGGTCCTTTCTTTTGGTAAAAATATAAAATTCCATATTTTTGGAGATGAAAGCTTGAAACCTCTTCAGGAGGGTTCTCTGTTACGCTTAATTTCATGGTGGGATTTTCATTAAGATTATAGGACTTTTAGGGGGTGTTTTCCTCTTTTTTTCAAAAATAAGGCAAATTTTTTCTGGCTCGAAATTTTTGATGGGTAAGATTAAACATGAAAACTTGTAATCAGCATAAGAATTCGTTTTTTTTGTGTATTTATTGGTATCAAAATTCCGTTTTTTTTTAGAGTTTTGGTTTCTATTGAGCCTGGTCGCTCCTTACATACAGCTTGTTACCACGAACTGTTTGATATGATTGATTTATCACATGAACACAAAATTTGAAAAACAAAATACAAGTTGTCTAATTTAAATTAATACACGTATTATTAGGAATGAGCACGAGTCATATTAAATTAGTTTTCTTTAATTTTTTTACTATGTAGAGTTTGGAGTTGTTATATTATATCTTGCTTCATTTTATGTTTCTCTCTTTTACTGAAAATGGCAATTATTAATTTTCAGTCGTAAATTAATTAAGATTTTTGAATTCAAAGTGCTCGATTTCTATGCTTTTTATTAAGAGTTGATTCTCTTGTCACTTTCTTAATTAAAAAAAACTCATTTCTTGGAGTTATACTGTTCTCGACTAATTTTCGACAAATCTCGTCACAATAAGGAATAGCTATTACTGTGACAGTTCCTATGAAACTTGCAAGAGTTTCCGCAAAGACTAATACAAAAACCTCGAGAAATTCCACCTCCATCTTTTTAATAATTATTGAATCAGGGTTGCCACTCGAGAAATTGACTCTATGTTGTATAGTTTATTGCGTTGAGGACCTATTATAATTATAAACTTAAATTATTTAATAACAAGTAATTATACTAAGTATATATTTAATTATAAACTTATGTTATTTAAATAATAACAAGTTATGGGAAGGATAATATAAAGGGAATCATTGGTTTTCCTTAAACTAACTGAAAAAGTGGTCCTTCGAGCCATTACGCAAATATTTTCTGTAGCTTCCTGTAATAAATCTGTTATAAAATTGTCTTTATATCTGTTGTAGAATAAATATTTTGTAACTTCCTACGTTATTACGTTAATAATGTTATACGTTAATTAGGAGGCGTATTCGAAAAATTGCTTGGTTGCAATAATTAAGAACTGAAATTTTACTAGAAGAAAAATAAATGAGAAATAACCGTTGCAGGGCTTCCATCTCCCTTTTAGAAAATCGGGAAAAAAACGATTATCGATATACTTGAACAAATAGAAAATATCGGGTAATATTTTTCTATAGGTGGTCTTGTATGACTTTCACGAACCAAACAAAGAATAAGAGAACCATTCCACTTATTATTGTCAGGTTGATTGAGTAGAACATGGTATTCTGTCCTATTTCCGTCACTTCATGTTTCTAAGTATTAGGCCCTCTCATTTTCCAAGTATAATCGGTTTGATATCAAATCTATTTTGAGTTCCTTAAAAGAAATTATCTAAAATTCGAGCCAAACTTACCATGGATGCAGGCAAGGGTTTTTATTGCTTCTATATCATATCTTGTAACTGTGACAAATAAGTTTATAATAAATCGGTGAGCTCATGAAAACGGGTTTTAAAACAAGTGAGATGTCGCAATAAAGCTATATATGTGAAAATGCTGAACCCCTGGGCTATTTGATTCCAAGATCCTGACAATATATTTTTTTTGGGGGGAGGGGTTAGTTTTTACTGCTCCTATCATCTTTATTAATCTTACTGCCAAGGTAAGTAATGTCGGCCATCGGATTAATCTTGAGTTACCTAACGCCATCTTTACATCTTCACTTGTTCCTAGTCATAATGACAAAGTCTATCACAATGATCCATATAAAAGGGGATAGAAGGCAACCCTTTTAAAATCCTGATTTAATAAGAGACCAACTACAAACTTTATTTTCTACCTTGACCGCAGCAGTGTTATTCTCGTACATAGCACACCGAGTCAGACACACAAACACACACAGACAGACATAGAGGCAAAAAATGAAACAAACACACAGAGTCAGACAAACAGGTACAGAGAGAGCGAGAGAGAGAAAAAAAAAAGACAAACACACAAAGTCAAACCCATAAGCAAACCAGGATAGAAACAGACACAAAAACACACACAAAACATAGAGTAAGACAAACAGGCATAGAGAGAAGGAGACGAAAAATACACACGCAGAGTCAGAAACACGAACAAACAAAGACAAATGCAGAGACAGGAAAATACACACAAGCAGACACAAAAGAGGTGAGAGAGAAACATAAAACAGACAAACACTAGCGCAGACAAATAAAACGACACGGTAACAGAGAGGGACAAGCAAACACACAGACACACAGCCACGGAGAGAGGGAAACAAAAATATACACAAATACGCAGAGTCAGACAAACAAGCACACAAAGATAGAAACATAAACTTGCAAACACACACTCAGATACATAGACAGAGAGAGAGAGAGAGAGAGAGAGAGAGAGAGAGAGAGAGAGAGAGAGAGAGAGAGGGTGAGAGAGAGAGAGAGGGAGAGACAGAGAGAGAGGGGGGTGAGACAGAGAGAGAATTACAAATACAAACACACAGTAAACACACAGTCAGAGAAAAAAAATGTGAGAGAGATACACAAAAAACACACAAATACTCGCACAGACAAATATACAGAGACGGTAAGAGGGAGGGACAAGCAAACACACAGACATACAACCACGGGGAGAGGGAGACGAAAACATACACAAACACGGGGACTCAGACAAACAAACACACAAAGACAGAAACATAAACTTGCAAACACACATTCATATACATAGACACGGAGAGAGAGAGAGAGAGAGAGGGGGGGGGAGGGAGAGGGAGAGAGAGACAGAGACAGAGAGAGAGAGAGAGAGACAGTGAGAGAGAGAGAGAGGGAGATAGAGAGAGAGAGAGACAAACACAGAGCTAGACATTCAAAGACAAATACAGAGACAGGCAAACACACAGTCAGACACGCAGGCAAGGAGAGAGAAGAGTGTGCTTGAAGTCAAACTATAACTAACTCAGGGTATCTACTGCCAAACTGCCTCCCCCCTGTTGTCTGTGGTCAACCTGCAGTTGCCCAGATACCTACACTAAAACTGCCACACCCCGGGCTCATGCAGCTATCCTTTTTTACCACATAGAAAAACAATTTAGATCACTTTGCTGTGTCATGTAAACTCGCTCGATTTCTTAAGGAATCAGCCTTTTCTTCCATGTTAGCAGATTAGTTTAACCTGACCAATCTAATATACACACGGTACTTCAAGCAAGACTAGGTGCCATGCCACCTAGTTCATTCCACCTCGATTCAGGTAGTCATTTCATTGTCTCTGTTTATGGAAGTTTTATTAGTCAAATCGATTCAATTCTCATTTCACTGTTTCTGCCTGTGTGTCTAATCGTGTGTTTGCCTGTCTCGGTGGCTGTCTTGTTTGTTTGTGGGTCTGACTCTTTTTGTTTGCGTCTGTTTATTGTCCCTCTCTCCGCGCTTGTGTGTCTTACTGTTTGTTTGCCTGTATCTGTCTTTGTGTGTATTTGTGTATGACTCTTTTTGTTTATGTGTTTTTCTTTCTCTCTCCATGCCTGTGTGTCTGACTAAGTGTTTGACTTTTTCTGTGTCTGTTTGCCTGTTTTTCTTTCAACTCGTCTTTGTGCGTCTGACTCTGTGCGTTTGTTTGTATTTTTTTTTTATCTCTCTCCCTCTCCTTACCTGTATGTTTTACTGTGCCTTTGCCTGTCTCTGTGTCTGTTTTTGTGTTTCTGACTGTGTGTGTTTTTTTAACTCTCTTGCCTATCTTGTGCATCTGACTGTGTTTTCACCTATCTCTGTACCTGTCTTTTATGTTTTTGTGAGTCTCACTCTGAGTGTTTGTGTGTTTTTTGCGTCTCTCTATCTCTCTATCCCCCTCTCTCTCTCTCTCTCTCTCTCTCTCTCTCTCTCTCTCTCTCTCTCTCTCTTTCTCTGTGCCTGGGTGTCTGACTGTGTTTTTGCCTATCTCTGTGTCTGTCTTTGTGCTTTTGTGGGTCTGACTTCGTGTTTGTGTATTTTTTTCTTCTGTATTTCTGTTTCTGTGTATGTGAATGTATGTTGGCTTGTCTCTGTGTCTGTTTTTGCGTGTCTGACTCTGTGTATGTTTTGTCGCTCTCTTGCAGTGCCTGTGTGTATGACTGTGCGTCTACCTGTGTATGTGCCTGTCTTCACAGGTTTGTTTGTCAGACTCTATGTGGTTTTATGTGCTTTTTGTCTTTCTCTCTCTCTCCGTGCCTGTACGGTTGGATGTGTGTTTGCCTGTCTTTTTGTCTGTCTTTCTGTGTGACTCTCTGTTTGTGTGTTTTTCTCTCCTTCTCCATGCCTGTTTGTCTGCCCGTGTGTTTGCGTTTCTCTGTGTCTGTCTTTGTGTGTATTCTTGTCCGACTCTGTGTGTGTTTTTGTCTCTCTCTCTCTCTCTCTCTGCCTCTCTCTCTCCCTCTCTCTCCCCGAGCCTGTTTGTCTGACTTTGCGTTTAATAGTCCTTCTTTCTCGCTCACCTTGTCTGCATGTTTTAATGTGTGTTTTTTAGTGTGAGTTCTATGTCCCTGTCTCATCGTGTGTGTTAGTCTGACTGTGCATTTGACCGTCTCTGTGTTTGTCTTTGTGTTTTCGTGCTTTTGACTCTGTGTGTGTTTATGTGTTTCATGTCTCTCTTTCTTTCTCTATTCCCGTGTGTCTGACTCTGTGCGTATTTGTGTGTTTACCTGTCTTTGTGTCTGTCTTTGTTTTTCTGTCTGTCTGAGTTTCTGTGTTTGTGTGTTTTTTTTCTATTTATCAGTGCCTGAGTCTCTGACCTTGTGTTTCCGTGTCTCTTTGTCTGTCATTGTGTGTATGTTTGTCTGACACTGTATGTTTACTTATGTTTTTGTCTCTCTCTCTCTCTCTCTCTCTCTCTCTCTCTCTCTCTCTCTCTCTCTCTCTCTCTCTCTCTCTCTTTCTCTCTCTCTATCTCTTTCTCTCCCTACCCATGTGTCTGAGTGTGTCTTTACAGGTCAATGTGTCTGTGTTTGTATGTCTGACTCTGTGTGTCTGTTTGCTTTTTTTCTCTCTCTCTCTTTGAGCCTGTGTGTCTTGCTGTGTGTTTGCCTGTTTTTGTGTCTGTCTTTATGCGTCTAACTCTGTGTTTGTTTCGGTTTTGTTGTTTCTTTATCCTTACCTGTGGGCCTTACTGTTTGTTTACCTGTCGCTGTGTCTGTCTTTGTTGATTTTTGTGTCTGACACTGTGTGTTTGTGTGTTTTTTGTCTCTCTTTCCTTGCCTGTGTGTCTGACTGTGTGTTTGCGTCTCTCCGTCTTTTTTTGTCTGTATGTGTGTCTGAATCTGTGTTTTCTTGTTTGTTGTTGTCTCTCTCCCTCTCTCTCTCTCTCTCTCTCTCTCTCTCTCTCGCCATGTCTGTTTCTCTGATTAAGTCCGAGTCTATGTGTCTGTGTTTTTTTCTCTATCTCTACTGTACCTGTGTGTCTGACTGTGTGTTTGCACGTCTGTCTCTTTGTGCGTCTGATTCTGTTTTTGTATGTGTTTTTATTTTTCTCTCTCTCCGTGTCTGTGTGTCTAACTGTGTTTTTGCTTGTCTTTCTCTAATACCGTGTCTTTTTGTTTAACTGTGTGTGTGTTCGTGTGTGTTTTATATCTCTCTACCTATGCCTAAGTGTCTTTCTCTGTATTTTTGTGTGTTTTTTCTCTGTCAATCGTTTTGTGTTTGTATGTCTGACTCTGTGTTTTTGTATGTTTTGTCTCTCTGTGTACCATTTTGTCTCTACCTATGCCTTTGTATCTGACTCTGTGCGTTTGTGCTTGTTTTTGCCTTTGTGGCTGTCTCTGTTTGTTCAAGCGCCCGACTCCGTGTCCTTGTGTGTATGTTTTGCTCTCTGTACCTGTGTGTTTGATGGGTTTGTGTTTGTGTTTGTTTTTACCTCTGTGTTTGTGTGTTCGTGCTACCAACTTTGTGTATTTGTGTGTGTGTTTTTTAAAACTCTGTCTGTGACGTGTCTGTTTGACTCTGACTGTGACAGTGACTCTCCCTGTGACTGTGTGTCTAACTTTGTATGCTAGTGTGTGTTTTTTTCACTGTGTCTGTCTTTGAGTGTTCGTTTATCCGGCTCTATTTGTGTGATTGTGTGTGTGTTTTATCTCTATTCTATACCTGTGTGTCTGACTGTTTGTTTGCTTGTCTCCATGTCTGTTTTGTGTGTCTGCGTTTCTGACTCTGTGTGTCTGTGTGCGTTAATGTCTCTCTCCGTGCCTGTGCCTCTGACTGTGTATTTGTCCGTCTTTGTGTTTCGTTTGTGTGTTTTGTGTCTGACTCTGTGTGTTTGTGTTTGTTTTTGCCTCTGTGCCTGTTTTTGTGTGTTCGTTTGCCCAAATTTGTGTGTTTTTGTGTGTTTTCTTTGTGTTTGTTTTTGTGTGTGTCTGTGTCTGACTCTGTGTTTTTGTATGTGTGTTCTGGTCTCTCTCTTTCTTTCTCTCTCTCTCTTTCTCTCTCTCTCTTTCTCTCTCTATCTTTCTCTCTCTATCTCTTTTTCTGTGACTGATTTAGTGTGTTTTTTTGTGGTTTGGCTTCTTTGTCTGTCTTTGTGTGTTCGTGTGTCATAAGCTGTGTGTTTGTATATATTTTTTTTCTTTTTGCTTTTCTTTGTGTGTTCGTTTGTCTGACTGTGTTTGTTTGAATATGTGTTTTTGTCTCTCTCTGTACGTGTATGTGTCTGACTCTGTGTGTTTGTGTGAGGGAGAAGTCATACAACCCAGGTTGAAGCAAAAGAATGATAAAAGAAACAATGCAGTTCCGATTAGGTATTGCAATTAGTAGGACTTTTCACTCTGAATTCCAATTTTTGTAATAAATTTATATAAAATACTAAGAGAACATATTTTTATGACTCCACTGAATCAGGAATGCTTAGCCCTGGTTAAAAAACTTATCTCCATAGAAATTGCCAATGCAAGGGGTCAGTCACCCGTTGATTGCCATGATTGCGTGATTGCCTAGGTGGCGTGAATTGCCGTGGGCTATCATAATCTAATAATAAAATGGTATGTACCTAGTGTTCGAATAAATATTTCTTTCGAGATGTTCAAACGTTAGAAATCTCTTCAATGATGGTGATGGGTGCCACCTTGTGTCAATAGGCAGTCACTTTGAGCCGCGCTGGCATCAATTGCCACAAGTGATCAGAAAAAGCGTTATTGAGAATTTTCCTTTAAGTTTAAATGATCATTCCTAGTGTTTAAGGTTGTTTTTGTAGGAAAATGTGGGAAAGAGCCTTAGGTATGACAATATATACCACAGGGATGCCACGGGCCAGCCATGTTGTCACAGTGACTTAAATTAATTTGGAATATCATGTCCTAATAATGGAATGGTAAGTTATCGCTGTTCAAATAAAAAACATGGTCAATTTTAGTTTATGGGCATATTTTTGTAGGAGAAAGTCGTAAATGCCTTGGGAGTGATGTTGTGCTATATGTGGATCCCACAAGCCAGAAACTAATTCTATGGTGCTGTGAAGTGTTTTTGGGCACCATGAAGGGATTTACTTGCGAAATCACGAGCCAATGGAGTTAGAGTTTGTCTGAAAGTTGCTTAGGAATGATCAGGCGTGTAATGGACAGGTCACATTGCGGCATGGGAAGGCTCATTCAAAAAAATGTTTTAAATTCTACTTCCTTTTTGACAATAAACAAATATAAATTAAAGACAAAACATATTGAAATAGATCAAGTTCGTTGCTGAAAGTAAGGTGCGATGTTAAAGCTGAAGAATTATATATATAACGCAGGGAGGGTGTTCCTTTGTTTGTGGAAGGTGATTTCTGTATGTTTTAGAATTTTTAATTTACAGGGGAAATATATGAGACCCCTGGTTGAAGGGAATAGGATTACTCTTATTCAAGAAAATGTTGAGCACCTTATATGGCTTATAATCGTTCTCGTCAGATTACAAAGGTTCTCAGACCAAATTGGAAAGTGAATACAATTTGTATTGATTAATAGCAATTGTTTTCATGCACCATCATATTTTTCTTGCTTTGGGTAGACTTATGGAGGATTTATCAGCATTTATGCTGAAAATATTCAATTAAGTGCCATTCTAGTTGAAAATAACCCTTTCAAAGCTTTATTATATAGATGTCAGTGCCTTAAAAGTGTATTGTTTTAATAGCGTTTGTAAATTTGTTTATTAATAAACTTGTATGTACAATAAAAAGTCTTCATATTTTAAATTTCTCTGAGGATGAATCCCCAGTTGACTAACGTCACGCGAGATTACACCATCCTCAACATAGGTAAACATACGATTCTAATTATGTAACAAGCATCTCCCTTTAGCGTTAAGTAACATAAAGGTGTACTGTTATATAGCGCAAGACTCAGGTCGTGTAATGATATCTTGAGGGACGAGTAACTCCAATAATTCACCCCCTATGTGTGACTTTAAATACCTTATGGCGTCACTACTAACATTTTATCAATATTCTTCTATATTAAAGGTTTTACTATAATCAGGTTAATATAGCTTCAGGCATAGGGAAAACCAAAAATTATATAGATTTCTAATCCATTTATTTGAATGATTGTCTTACCTCGCATCCATCGGAAGTTCTTTAGTACAACTATTATTACCTCTTGTCAGAATTTTCGTTCAAGATTGAAATAACAAGCCAAAATCTTAACTATTAAGTCGAAAAAACGAAAAAATACTTCAAAAAGGTTTCTACTATTATTGAATAAAAAAATTAATGTTCATTAAAACGAGTAGATATAAATTTAAAAGATACACTTTTTCAAAAAAGAAGTTTCAAAGAAAAGTAAAGAGCTGTACTATTCAAAAATATCCACAAAATCAAAAAGAAAACTTACTTTCACCTAGAAGGGGATTAATAAAGTCATAACTACAGCATCATCCACCTTGCTACCACTAACTTAATTCTCAATTTTCAACTCCTTCCTTAAAAACCATCAATAAAGGTTAACACACAAAATAAATAACAATACTCATAGCTTAACACCAAATAATCAATTTTATATCCTATTAAATTTCAACAGTATTGTAATTACCTCAAATTATTAGAAATAGGTACTGACAATTATGGTTGTTTCAAAATTCTAGATTGAAACTGTTCTTCAGAATTTATCTCTAGAGTTATTGATACGGTTTCTTAATCGTATCTTAAGCCCAGCTCACATGTGTACTTTGCCAGACCCTGATTTCTAGGCAAAATCATTATACTACCAATCATTATTTCCTTCCTCTCTGATAAACAGTCCTGATTCGTGCAAAGCTATGATGTTTAGACAATGATGCTTTACAAAATTGGGTCAGGTGGTTATAACAAGTTGCAATTAAAATTATATGATGGAAGTGATGTTGCAATTTTTACGATATTTACTAATTATATATAAGGAGTGTTTGAAGGGGGAGGATGGGGTTAGAGCAAGGATCTGTTTAACTATTTATCCCTAAATTAGTCCTATTTCACACCTTCTTGTTACTTTCAAACGCTATTAGACGAAGTTTAGTTTGGACAATTTAGTTTGGAAGTATAGATGAAGCTTAACATGACCATTTTCAATAAACCTTGAGTATCATAATTTGGCTCTCTATGCCAACTTCATTACTTCAAATAATAGCTTAATATAGCCACAAGATCTCAGCTTGAAATTTTACTTTTGTTTTTTACTATTTAACTGGTTTTTTTTAACTGTTTTAGTTACCTCAAATGTTTTATTATATTTAGTTACCTCTAAAATTTTAGTTACTTTTTTTTTTAACTGTTCTTATTTACCTCAAATAATAGCTTAATATAGCCCATTTTTCAGCTTGAAATATTCCTCTTGTTTTTTTATTTAACCGTTTTTTTAACTTTTTTAATTAACTTTTTTTTTAGTTTGCAGCAATTATCAAACGTTCATTGTTTTAGTCCAATTGTATAGAATTGAGATAAAATTTATTTTTCGCTTTAATCCTAAGAGAGATATCTGCCAAAAGTAAATTAAGTCTTTTAGCCGTGAAAAACTGGTCTTTTTGAGGCAGTATACCGATTCTAGAATTTAATCAAGTCTTTTCTAAGAATTGTAGAAGCTGGATTAGAAAGGTTTTTTATCTCACTTTTTACTGGCAATGCAGTGCAGTGAGAAATTGTTATCTAAGTTAGTCGAAAAATTTGACTAAATTAGTTCGAAAGCTTGCTGCTTTCTCGTTTTTAACTGTTTTAAAATGTAGAGTTGAGAGAAAGAGTCAAACTTTAGCGTAAGGAGCGGGGCGTTGAGGAGGGAACAGCCCCTTTCATATACGGAATAATTTCTGTTCATTATAAGTTTTAATGTCGCTCCTTACTTTCAGTTTATAAAAACTTGTTTTTTTATATTTAATCCACAAACAGATGACACCAGCCTCTGTCACTTCAGCGGTGATGATTGAAAGGGTATCTTAACCTTTTGTCAAAATGAGATTTATAATTAATCTTTTAGACTAACTACTCTCAGAAAGCTGTGCAAATCATGCAAAGAAAAAACAGCCAAGTGACTTGGCTGTTGAAGCCAGAAATGAATTATTTCTGGTATTATTTTAGCATTTAAAGCACTTTCTTGTCAAGGGGTGCTAACTGGAGGGAAGAATATTTTGAAAATTACCTTTTTTGATTTTTTTTTTCTATTAGAATGAACAAAAAAAGAGACAATACGTGTTTAATACGTTTATTTTATTTAATTTTTTCCTTAATATGTCTAGCTAAGGAAAATGTGTTTTTGTATCTTCATGAAAAAGATGAAAAATGTCCTTGTCCCCCCCCCACCTTACATTATCATCAATTGGCGCAACTGCTTTCTTGGCTTACTATTTAACTTGATGAGATACATTTAGGAATCGTCTGTCTCCGTCAAATCAATCTTGAGTCCTTCACTCGCTTATTTATCACCATATTTTCCAGACATGGGGAAGTGTTCGTGGAGAGGAATTGGCTTACGTTTTCGGTATGCCATTAATTGGAGGAACAAATCATTTAGCAAACAATTACACAAAACCAGAAATGCTGCTATCTGAAATGATGATGACATACTGGACTAATTTTGCAAGGACTGGGTATTTATTTATTTATTTATTCATTTCTTACGTTTTCTGCTTCTCTATCTCTCTGTCTTTTTATGAGTTAGTGTTTAAAAAGCCTCCCCCTCCCCTATTATAAACCATGGAACCTTTATAGGGATCAGTGCAAGGCATTTTTTTGAATTTTTGGTGGTCAATATGTAAATTTTTCAATGTAGATTGTTCAATTGTAGATCATTCTATTCTTGCGTTTAAATATAACTTTGGAATAAAAATTTTGAAGTCGAACTTAAAATTTAGAAAACTAAGTCAATTTAATTAAATGTAAATGAGGATGGACAAATGTTGCTAAGTACCGAAAAAATTAACGAAATGGATGGATTTGCGTCTAGAGGTACCAATAGTAGGGGGAAGGGGAGTATATGTGCACGATCCCCTAATGTGCTAGACACCACCTAGATATTGAAAACATCTTTTTGTGGGGGAGGGGGATATTCTCGTGGAAAGCCCTCTTTTTTTTATCAGTTTCATTGAAAAATTAAATAAGGACCGAATTCACCCCCACCCCCTCTAGTTGTTGTTATGCACATTTTTGAAAATCTTACATTTGAAAATTAATTTAAAAGTACATTAAAAAATGATGACGTTACGGTAGATTCCAGAGAAACTGTTTTAGGGTAGATATTGGTACTATTTTAGAATGACTGTATATCAAACTATGTGCTGTAAGACAAGTATGGCTCAATTCTGTGCTGTTTAAGCCATAAAAACTGAGATGGTTCGGTCATCCTTCAACAATGATGGTTCATAACTCGCCAAAAAAGAGCTTTTTGGAAACCTAGCTAAGACCAAATAAAACTCAGGATCTCTTTAAATTGCTTGGGAGGTCTTTAAGATAAAAGATGTGGAATAGTCGGGAACTCCATTGAATGAAGTAAAAAAGAGAATTCCTTAACACAGTAGGAGGGCGAAAGGCATATGCAGCTGTGCAGGCCTATGGCAAGCTGATACTAGAATAATTCATCAGTAGCATTAGCAATAGAGCCAATTCTTCTTTTTGCATTTCCTTTAAGGGGCCAATATCCCCATCATAGTTTGAGTGCAGCATTTTTTTTGCTTTAATTCAGTCTTGCAGTAGTGCAGATGACATAGCGAATACCATGTGACAGTGAAAAGTTTTTTTAGCTGAGTATGGAGCGACATTAAAACTTAAAACGAACAGAAATTACTCCGTGTATGAAAGGGGCTGTTCCCTTCTCAATGCCCCGCTCTTTACGCCAAATTTTGACTCTTTCTCTCAATTCTACTTTATTAAACAGTAAAAAACTTTAGCGTAAAGAGCGGGGCGTTGAGAAGGGAACAGTCCCTTTCATACACGGAATAATTTCTGATTGTTGTAAGTTTCAATGTTGCTCCTTACTTTAAGTGAAAAAAAATAGTTTTCTTTTTTATTTAAGTTCTGAACGTTTTTGAATTAATGCATGTTTGATTTTGGCTCTCTGCACATAAGTTATTAAAATGAAATTTGCATATTAATTCTTTTTTTGGCTAAATGGCTTTCTCTTAGTTTTGATCAGATGATTTTGAGAAAAAAGGGGTGAGGGAGGGGGCAAAGTCGCCCTCCAATTTTTTGTTACGTGAAAAGGCAACTAGAACTTTTAATTTTTAACGAACGTTTTTATTAGTAAAAAATATACGAAACTTAAGCTTCAAATTACGTAACGAACTTTTACATTCTTATATTTTTATTGTATATATCAGGGGAGTTTTTCCCCTCGTTATTACCTCACTCTTTACACTAAAGCTTACCCAACTCTTTAAGAATGACCCCTGAATCAGAAAGGCTGTAAAATAAATAGTTGAAATTACTAAAAATGCTTTAGCGTAAAGAGCGAGGCGTTTAGGAGGAGATTAACCCCTCATATGCGTAATAATCTCTGTTCGTTTTAAGTTTAAATGCTATCCTTAATTTCAGCTGAAAAAACTTTTTCATATTTATTTTTTCATTGTTTTTTTTTTATAATGCTAGAAAATCCTGCACCCCCTTCATTGAATTTCTCTTCTCCCATGACATATTCTTCTAAGGAAAGATCCTTCCACATAGCCCCCTCCCCTCAATCCCCCCCAAACCAAAATAATCCCTCTGAAAAACGTCTGTACACTTCCTAATAACCATTAATTGTGTAAACACTGGTCAAAGTTTGTAACTTGCAGCGCCTCCCCTGGGGACTCTGGGTGAGTAAATCATCCTAAAGACACAGTTATTATGGTTTTCGTCTATATTGAACCAAATGGCTATCTCAAAATTTTGATCCGTTGACTTTGGGAGAAAATGAGCGTGGGAGGGGGCCTAGGTGCCCTCCAATTTTTTGGTCACTTAAAAAGGGCACTAGAACTTTTTATTTCCGTCAGAATGAGCCCTCTTGCCACATTCTAGGACCACTCGGTCGATACGATGACCCCTGGGAAAAAACAACAAAAAAAAAAAAAAAACAAATTAACACGCACCTGTGACCGGTCTTCTGGCAAAAAATATGAAGCTCCACATTCTTGTAGATAGGAGCTTGAAAATTTTACAGTAGGGTTCTCTGATACGGTGAATGCGATGGTGCGTTTTTTGTTAGGATTTTATGACTTTTAGGGAGTGTTTCCGCCTATTTTCCAAAATAATGTAAATTTTCTCAGGCTTGTAACTTTGGATGACAAAGACTAAATTTGATGAAACTTATATATTTAAAATCAGCATAAAAATCCAATTCTTTTGATGTATCTTTTAGTATCAAAATCCCGTTTTATAGAGTTCCGTTTACTATTTAGCCGGGTCGCTCCTTACTACAGTTCGTTACCACGAACTGTTTGATAGTAGGTCAAATTTAAATTGCCTTCTCATCTTTTTTTTCTCAGGTCCTCAGAATCTCCATTGTCATAGTAAAAAGAACCATAAGTGAACCTTGTACAAAATTGGTCTCACCCGCTCTTACCAGAACAGGTAAAACACTTAAATTGAAAGCAAATATCCTCACAAATACAAGGAATTCTAGTTTATATCTGTTTCCCATTTGTATGTGTCACTAAAAAATTTGCTAAGATATTTTCCGACAGAATCGACTGTATGAGCTCAGAAACGGTAATGGGATGGTCATTATTTACTCAAAATGGAGCAAACATTTCTGGGAAGTATAGGCTACTTGGATGAAATGTGGATAAAACAAACCAAATTGCAAAGAATTAGTGTCAGCAACGGATTTTTCAAAAAACTGTAAGGATTTCCCAAATATCAAATCCCTCCGTTCAGGCATGTCGAAAGGGAAGAAGGGCCTTGGTGCCTGCCTCTCCCTGAAAACTAATTTTTAAATTATTTGAAATATAAATTATTATTGATTTTTATTTCCCTCCCCCGAAAAAAATTGTTGAGGGCCTTAAAAATGTTTCTGTGTATGTGCTCCTTCCGTTTCTTCTGAGGTCAAAAAAAGGGTTTATTTCGTATTTCTCGAAAAAAATTTGAACAATTTTCTCACGAAAAATCAAAGAACACATATATTAGTCAAAATCTTGACCTGTCGAAAATCAAACATGATTTCAATTTGACTTATAAATCTTCTCGAAAACGTGTAAATGTCAAAACGCTTATATCGTTCTTAACTGTCGTAAATTACATTTCAGTTATATATTTTGAAGTGACAGATTTATCGTTGCAATATAAGTATATCTGGTCTCCTATATCATTCTAAGCCTGACTTGTCTCACTTATCATTCTGTAACGGCCAAAACAAAAGGAGTGCAGCTGATTTTGTTAGTAATGTCGTTATTAGTTTTATCAGTGGCGGTTTTAGGGGAGTGACAAAGGGGCACTTGCCCCGGGCATATAAATTATTAGCAAAAATTTTAAATATAGAATCCTACGATTACAATAATTTCGTAGTTTTTGAAATTTTAGTTTTATTAAAGTAAAGTGGAGAGTGCAGTTAATAAATAAAAACAGTTAGTAAATTATTAATTATACTAACAAAATAAAAAATTTAAATAATTAAGTAATGATAATAAAAAGAAATAATAAAATAGTTTAAAAACTAAGTAAAAATTAATTAATTAATTAATTGGAAATTTTTCCTCATAAATGAAATTTTTGTTAAAATTTGGCCGGAAAATTTTGGGAGAGACAGAAGGGGGGCACTCATCAAGATTTCACCCTGGGCACAAGAGAGGTTAGGACCACCACTGAGTTTTATAAAACTATGTAACAGTCAAGGCAATACTGATGATTTAGTAAAAAGCCACAATTCTAGAATGTACTTTTTCCATTGGTCACATTATGCTTGGGGTATGACAGCACACAACTAGAAAAGGGTTTGTTCAGTTACAAAATGTGATATCTAGTGTCAACTTTAAGTGTAACGCTAACTGAAGGCTGCTGAAACCCACTTTTTGCACCTTTGCTTCATATTATATCGGATAAATATTTCAAGCGAGCTATCCTAATTAAAGTGGTAAAAAAAAAAATCTTTTGGGGACGATATGATCCATGCAATTTTGGGATTAATTTCACCAAATTACGCAAATAGCCAATAAAAATTGGTATATATATATATATATATATATATATATATATATATATATATATATATATATATATATATATATATATATATATATATATATATATATATATATATATATATATATATATATATATATATATATTTCATAATTAGTGCAGCTACACTGACTTAGTAAAAGCGAAGTGTCATCCATATGTTATCACCATTGTGATCAGGTCTCAGCATATAGTAAAAAGACGAGGGAGAGTTTATTTGATAAAAAAAAAAAAAAATTGAAGTTTGGTGATCTCTTCAATTGAAGAAAATTACGAAAGGGCATTCAATTTCCTTTTCAATATTCTTTGTGCCTGGAGGGGGGACAGGCTCAAATGGGAATATAAAAGTTCCAGAAAACATATTTTCTCGAATGGCTTAAAGATACGCAAACACTTGTATTAGAAATATTAATCGCTTACCCTGTTGCTCGAATTGAGGGCTTCAAGCTATTAAAATATTCCGCTAAAAAAAAGAAGGCTTTTTCGATAAAAATTTTAGTAGAACGGTAAGAATGACCTTGTCTAAATTAGAATCATGTAAGATTTAGGCCTCTTTATTTTAATGTGCCTGAGCCTCTTAAACTTTGTTCTGCCTCCAAATCCACACCTTTATTTGAGAATGGTCGGAAATGATCAAACCGTTCATGGTAACGACCTGTAGTAAGGAGCGACCCGGCTCAATAGGAACCAAAATTCTAAAAAACGGAATTTTTACAACAAGAGTTACATCAAAATAATTGCATTTTAATACTGATTTTAAATATATTAAATAAAAAAAGTTTTTAACCGAAAGTAAGGAGCTACATTAAAACTTAAAATGAACAGAAATTGCTCCGTGTATGAAAGGGGCTGTTCCCGCCTCAACGTCCCGCTCTTAAGGCTAAAGTTTGACTCTTTCTCTCAATCCTACTTTATAAAATAGTAAATAACTTTAGCGTAAAGAGTGGGACGTTGAGGAACGAACAGCCCCTTTCATACACGGAGTAATTTCCGTTCGTTTTAAAGTTTTAATAGTGCAAGAAAATCCTGCGCCCCCTTCATGGAATTTCTCTTCTCCCCTGACAAATTCCTCCAAGGAGATATCCTCCTACGTAACCCCCTCCTCTCAACACTCCTCCCCCCTCCCAACCAAAAAAAACCTAAAAAGGTCTGTACACTTCCAAATAACCATCAAAATCTTCGAATTAAAACTACGAGAAAGCCATTTAGCCAAAAAAAATTAATATGCAAATTTAGTTTTAATTATTTATGTGCGGAGAGTCTATGTATTAATTCAAAAACTTTCAGAAGTTAACAAACAAATCAAGATTTTTTTAACGGAAAGTAAGGAGTGACAATAAAACTTAAAACGAACAGAAATTATTCTCTATAGTAAAGGGGTTTTCCCCTCCTCAACACCTCGCTGTTTACTCTAAAGTTTTTTTTTATGGTTTTAAAAAAGTATAGTTGTGACAAAGAGTCAAACCTTAGCGTAAAGAGTCAGGTGTTGAGGAGGGGACAACCATTTTACTAAACGGAATAATTTCTGTTCGTTTTAAGTTTTAATGTCGCTCCTTACTTTCGGTTAAAAAACTTTTTTTTTATTTAATTGTTCACATTAAACCATGAAAAAGCAATCTGAAATAGAGCAATAATATTTGTCTCTAGTGAAGCTTTAGGAAATGCAACCGAAGATAATGTCATCTATAGTCATCTATAATGTCATCTATAATGTCATCTGTCATCTAGCAACTAGGTTGTCATTGAGTCTCACTAGAGCCTGGGCTCGTCAACACAGGCCGGGTGACGCAAACGGCAACAGAAAAGTGGAATACATACCTCTATTGCATGAAAATATTCATTGATACTAATGAAAAAACATTGGGACCAGGATATACCTTTGGAGGACTCCATTTTCGACCCTAAAGTCATTTAGATTGTTTTCGTCGATAAGAATTTTCCTATTCGAAACATACAAATGGAATCAAAAGTGGTTTCATGTTTTCTTGGTTTTATCTTCTAAATTTTCTTAGAAGACTGTCATGTATTATGAAGGTGAACGCTTTTTTTACACCTGAAAAAAGAGCTACTGGGATTAAGTCGGAATGTAATGCTGGGAGAGTGAAATTAGGGAGTGAAGTGCATGGATGCTTAGTCGAATGACCAGCGTGAAACCCGAACGTTTTGGGAGCCTTTTGAGTCTAGAAAGCATCAAAATACTTGGTGAATACTGACAGAAAAAAAAATGGTCTGTGATTAGAAGGATCACTTCTTGAGCCAGCTACAAATATAACTAGTACTCTTGCATCTTTAAATGATTCTGGGGAAATAACAAGATCAAAAGAAGCTTGAACAAGCTCAGTTAAGGGTTAGACAATTAATGGTAAAACGAACTTGGTAACCTTAGCAAGAATATCATCTAGGCCTGACGAGGAAGTAACTTGTTGGGCAGAGACAATTTTCAAGATTTCGGACTCAGTTCCGAACTCCATTGCTATTGATTGTAGACAACCCGGGCCTCCTTGTAATCTGGATCAGAAGGTGCTTGAGAAATAGCCGCTGCTGTGGTTTTCCCAACAATAATTTCTGTTCGTTTAAGGTTCAACTTCGCTTTTTATCTTTATAAAAAAAAATTTTAATTAATACAATTCAAATTGCCATCAATGAGTACGATGATGTCTTTCCCCAAATTTCCTACAGGCTATATTGTCTTTTTACTGTGCTTAATCTTAATCTTAAAACTTATCTTAATCTTATCTTAATCTTAAAACTTAATCTTAAATAAATAGCACTATTGAAATTTTGTTCTACTTAAGCATTACTAAAATTGTTTTAATGGTTGAATGAATTTTAGTTTGTAGATGGACAATATACACTGTACATTTTAAAACTTGTTGAAACTAGGACAATGCACGCAGTTTTCTGTTAAATCAGTATATTTCCTTCAACAAATGAGATTGGTATTGATTCAGAAAGGCAATGACATTCATCCGTAAATTCATCCATTTGAATCCATTACTGTTATTTGCACAGAGAACAGTCATGATAGCTTAAATTCTTTTCAAAATTGACCACATTGTTTTGTTTGATTTATAACTGCTTTGGTTTTCACTTACTTATTCACAAAATTTTTGCTTGTTTCAGTTAATTTATTTTATAATACACATTTCAGTTTTATAAGTCTGAAATCTCAATTTAAAAAGCATAAAGATGAATGTGGTATACATTGCTTTGATTGCATAGGTCATTCATATGATCATAGGTCGTATAGGTATTATACAATCACAATCTGTATAATAGGAGGATCGAAAGTAGTGTTTAGGTTAGGGGTTCAATTATTATTATGCATATAAGCTATGTAAATAGAAGAAGGAATTATAATTAAAAGTTTTTTTTTGTCAGAAAATTTAGAAGCTACATTAAAATTAAATCAAGCCTATAATGGTTGATCAGTGTAATCAAACTAAAGATGAAGATAAATTGTAATAAACATAGTCAAACATAATTGCAATTAACTGTAAACATAGATAGTCAAACAGTTCGTGGTAACGAACTGTAGTAAGGAGCGACCCGGCTCAATAGTAAACGAAACTCTAAAAAACGGAATTTCGATGCTAAAAGATAAATCCAAAGGATCGGATTTTTATGCTGATTTTAAATATATAAGTTGTAATTATAAGTAATTATAAAT